>NC_140591.1:1432457192-1432650450 GCF_964204655.1 Triturus cristatus | reverse complement strand
AAGCACAACTTGGAGGGAGCCTCTGTTGTCGCGCTTGCAGCTTGTCGTCGGTCTTTCAAGATGGCTGGCTCCACGTGTCTCGGTGCCTCCACGGGTTCCTTCTTTGCAGGGACTGTGGATCGGGCTGTGAGAGGTCTGGAGGTCCAGGTCTTGTCGGGCTCTGGGCTCGGGCTCCGGCGGCGGCAAAGCAGACGTCGAATAGCTGGTTGGTGCTTGCGTTAGCAAGATGGTCACTCCCTGACCATAGGGGAGATTTCCTTCTGTCCTCTGTGCAGCAGAGCGTCGAAGTTCCCATCTTCTTCTTGTAGTTAAGTTGATTCCAGGATGTCTGAAGTCTTAGGACACAGCTCCTACCTTTAAGCGGATTCTAGGGGCCGGACTACCTGCTAGGTTCCTCCCTAAGGGTGGGACCAGGAAGGGGGGTGGTTACACCCCCAATCCTTTGTCCAGCTCGCCCCAGGTCCGGGGCTGGTGTGCCCCAGGACCGGTTTGAACTGGCAAATGCACCGAGGCTCCTTGTGAGCCTCAGGCATGTCTGATTCCTTTCAAGCCCTACCTGACCAATACACCAAATCCTGTCTGGGGTGGTGCTCGCACCTCCCCTGGCAGGAAACCCTTTGTCCACGTCTCCCAAGCTGGAAGGACTCCCAGCAGCAGGAGGGCAGACTTGTGTCTGTGGTGGCAGCATCCATTTTGTGGAGCTGAGGCTATGTCTGATTTTACCCGGGTTTCAGGTACTGTACATGTCATGTCCCTCTAGAAGGGTGGAATGCTAACCCCATCGCCAGAATTGGCGAGGGGTTAGTATTCCAATTCGTATGACACTTTACTCGACATGTTTTGATAAAGCCAAACCAAAGATAGCATTTAACCGCGAGGTTCATAATGCACTTAAGGGTATATGGTATGACGATATCTGGAAACGGTAGAAGGAAGTTGTTCCGACCACTGCAGACAGGCTCAGCTCATGCCAGAGCACCATCTCACATGGAACCAAGCACTCTGCCTTCAGGATTGTTAAGGCCTGCCATAGGAGTGACTTATAGGTTACCAGGTGTCCCATTTAAGGTTAGGTATAGGCATACTACACCTAAGTAAGAGGTGGTTACACTGACTTACCCCAGCTGAGTGATCAGCCAGTTGTGTCAAATTTGTTAGGCCAGACCTGGGGTGGCATAATACATGCTTCAGACCCTGGTAGGCCTTAGATACACCAATGCCCTGGGTACCTAGTGTACACTGGTACAGGGGCTCACAGGGTGATCCAATTCCAATTGGTTATGCACCTAGGGTGCATAGTGTCAATTTAGTTAGAGAGAACAGCAGGCTGGGGGTCTGATTAGCAGGCCCACAGCCTCAATATGTCAAAAACCAGTGGAGCAAAAAGCAAAAATTTGGGGTGACTATAGGATAGCAGACCCTACTCCCCTACACAACCCCCCCCCAAACGCAGGGACATTAAACTAGCCTTGACCAGTCTCGTCTTCATGTCCTAAGTGAAAGTACCTGGAGAGACCATCTACATTCCCATGGTCTGTACCTGGCCGGTGCTCCACTGTAAAGTCCATCCCCTGTAGGGAAATGGACCACCTAAGCAGTTTGGGGTTTTCACCCTTCATCTGATTTAGCCACAAGAGGGGCTTGTGGTCGGTCTGAATCTTGAAATGAGTGCCAAACAAGTATGGCCTCAGCTTCTTCAGGGCCCACACCACAGCAAAGGCCTCCCTCTCAATAGCTGACCAATTCTTCTCTCTGGGGGTCAACCTTCTGCTAATAAAAGCAATGGGTTGGTCTTGACCATCTACATTAAGTTGTGACAGCACAGCTCCCACACCCAACTCAAAAGCATCTGTTTGGACAATAAACTCTTTGGAGTAGTCAGGACTTTTCAGGATAGGTGCAGAGCACATGGCCTTCTTCAAGTCATCAAATGCCTTTTGACAGCTTACTGTCCACTGAACCTTTTTGGGCATCTTCTTGGATGTCAGATCATTAAAAGGAGTCACAATGGACCCATAGTTCTTAACAAACTTCCTGTAGTACCCAGTCAAGCCCAAGAAAGCTCGAACTTGAGTCTGGGTGGTTGGAGGAGACCAGTCCTTGATGGATTGTATCTTACTCTCCATTGGTTGAACTTGGCCGCCACCTACAAGGTGGCCCAAATACACAACCTTACTCTGCCCTATCTGGCACTTAGTAGCCTTGATAGTGAGGCCTGCCTTTTGCAGAGCCTCAAGTACCTTCTTCAGGTGGATCAGGTGATCCTCCCAGGTGGAGCTAAAGACAGCAATGTCATCAAGATATGCTGCACAAAAGTCATCCAACCCAGTAAGGACTTGATTCACCAACCTTTGGAAGGTGGCAGGTGCATTCTTTAGACCAAAGGGCATCACCAAAAATTGATAATGGCCACCTGGGGTTGAGAATGCTGTTTTGGCCTTGGACTCCTCAGCTAACCTGATTTGCCAATAGCCAGCTGTCAAATCAAATGTGCTCAAAAACTTAGCAGAAGCCAGTTTATCTATGAGCTCATCTGCCCTTGGAATAGGATGTGCATCTGTCCTAGTGACAGCATTGAGTCCTCTGTAATCCACACAGAACCTCATCTCTCTCTTGCCATCTTTGGTGTGAGGATTGGGGACCAGAACCACTGGGCTAGCCCAGGGGCTCTCTGAGGGCTCAATGACACCCAGTTCCAGCATTTTGTGTACCTCAGCCTTTATACAGTCCCTGACGTGGTCAGGTTGTCTGTAAAGTTTGTTCTTTACAGGCAGACTGTCACCAGTGTCCACCACATGGGTACACCAGTCAGTTTGACTAGGTATCAATGAAAACATATGCTGAAATGATTGTAGAACCTGTCTACATTCAATCTGCTGATGATCAGTGAGGTTGCCTCCAAGGGTCACTCCTTCAACTGAGCCATCTTCAGGGTTCTGAGACAACAAGTCTGGGAGTGGGTCTCTCTCTTCCTCCTGTCCCTCATCTGTAGCCATGAGCAAGCCCATGTCTGCCCTGTCAACATATGCTTTTAGCCTGTTAACATGGAGTACCCTGTGGGGACTCCGGGGAGTTCCTAGGTCCACCAAGTAGGTAACCTCTCCCTTCTTTTCCAGGATTGTATGGGGTCCAGACCATTTGTCTTGGAGTGCTGCTAGGGCCACTGGCTCCAACACCCATACCTTCTGTCCTGGCTGAAACTCAACCAAGACAGCCTTTTGGTCATGCCAAGCTTTCTGTAAGGCCTGGCTTGCCTCAAGGTTTTTGGATGCCTTCTCCATATACTCAGCCATCCTGGAGCTGAGACCAAGTACATAGCCCACTATGTCTTGTTTAGGCTTTTTGAGAGGTAACTCCCATCCTTCCTTCACTTAACACAGTGGGCCTCTCACAGGGTGCCCAAACAACAATTCAAAGGGGCTGTAGCCAACTCCTTTTTGTGGGACCTCTCTGTAAGCAAACAGAAGGCAGGGTAGAAGCATGTCCCATCTTCGCCTGAGCTTTTCAGGTAATCCTTTGATCATACCCTTTAGGGTCTTGTTGAATCTCTCAACAAGCCCATTGCATTGTGGGTGATAAGGAGTGGTGAACTTGTAGTTGACACCACATTCCTTCCACATAGCTGTCAAGTATCCTGACATGAAGTTGGTACCTCTGTCAGAAACCACCTCCTTAGGAAACCCCACTCTGGAGAATACTCCTAGCAGGGCCCTGGCCACAACAGGAGCTGTAGGGGTCCTAAGGGGAATTGCCTCTGGATACCTGGTGGCATGATCCACTACCACCAGTATAAATCTGTGCCCAGATGCAGTGGGAGGATCCATGGGACCCACTATATCTATTCCCACTCTTTCAAAGGGGACCCCCACCACAGGTAGTGGTATTAGGGGGGCCTTTGTTGTGCCACCTGATTTGCCACTGGCTTGGCAGGTTACACAGGAGCGACAAAACTCCTTAGTATCTTCATTCATGTGAGGCCAGTGAAAGTGAGGGACAAGCCTGTCCCAAGTCTTGTTCTGGCCTAAGTGTCCTGCTAGAGGAATATCATGGGCCAAGGTAAGAAGGAAGCCCCTAAATTGCAGAGGTATAACCAACCTCCTGGTTGCACCAGGTTTTGGGTCTCTAGCCTCTGAATAAAGGAGCCCATCATCCCAATACACTTTATGGGTACCTTGAGCATTCCCAGCAGCCTCAGCAGCAGCCAGCTGTCTGAGGGGTTCAAGAGATGGACAGGATAACTGAGCCTGCCCCAAGTCAGCCCTGGAAGGTCCCCCTGACCCCAGAAACTCAACTACATCAGGTTCAAGTTCTTCAGGGACAGTTCCTTCAGGGTTCTCTAGATCATCTTCCTGGGAAGGCTGATCATCACCTTGAGGCAGGGGGGAAGGCACAGCCTTAACCCTCCTGTTCTTCTTCTTGGTAGGTGCTTGGTCCATTGTTCCAGGATCCAAGACCTGTGGTTCAGTAAGGCACTTTTTGGCCTGTGACCTGGTCACAGCAAGGACATGTGGTGATATACCTAACATCTCTGCATGTGTCCTGTACTCCACTTCTGACCATAGAGAACTTTCTAGGTCATTGCCCAACAAACATTCTACTGGGAGGACTGCACTAACCACAACCCTTTTGAGGCCAGTTACCCCTCCCCATGAGAAGTTAACAACTGCCACACTATGTGAAGTAGTGGCATTGCTGGCATTGGTCACCAGGTAATTCTCACCTGGTATGTACTGTCCAGGGTCCACAAAGCCTGGTGTCACCATAGTGACACTGGCACATGTGTCCCTGTAGGCTTGAGACACTTTTTCATTTATTAAAGGAGTCTGTCTGTACTTGCCCAGGTTACTGGGGCTCACAGTCAGGGACAAATCCATGTCCCCATCACAGATCAAGACTGCCTGTGTCAGGGTTCTGTCTAAGTCAGAATCTCCTTCAGTTCCAATAGTGATTCCCACTACACCCTTTGTCTGGGGACCAACAGTGCTAACAGTAGTACTGGGAGCAGGTGCCTTAGGGGCAACAGTGTTGGGGGCTCCACCCTTCTTACAATCACTAGTCCAGTGAGTTGTATTCTTGCAAGATTTGTACCAGGGTTTCTTTGGACCTTCTTTCTTCTTCCCTTTAGGCTGGGACCCACCCTCGTTAGTACTAGTTTGGGGCCCTGTTGAAGACTTCTGGTCTTTAGATTTCTGATCTCCACCCTTTCGGTCTGTTTTCTTCGGATCACCCCCTTGGCCCTGGTTCTGGTTCTTTTGCTTAACCCTGGTTCTGACCCATTTGTCTGCCTTCTTTCCCAATTCTTGGGGAGAGGTCAGATCTGAGTCAACCAAGTGTTGATGCAGTTGCTGGTTCTGACAGTTATTTAAAATCTGTTCTCTCATCATCAAATTGTACAATCCTGTATAATCAGATACCTTACTTCCCAGCAACCAACCCTCCAAAGCCTTAGTGGCACATTCAATGTATTCAGACCAGTCCTGAGTCTGTGTCTTCTGGGTGTCTCTGAACATTAACCTGTACTGTTCAGTGGTTAAGCCTAACCCATCAACTAGGACACTCTTCAGGGCTCTGTAGTTTCTGACATCCTCCTCTCTAACAGTGAGGAGTCTATCTCTGCCTCTTCCTTCAAAGGAGAGCCATAAGATTGCTGCCCACTGGTCTTCAGGAACCTGCTGCACTTTGCAGGCTCTCTCAAGAGCAGTCATCCATTTGTGGATGTCATCCCCACTTTTGTAGGGGGGCACAACCTTGGACAGGTTCCTATTGTCAAAGACCCTATCTTTGTCCTTAGGGACAATGCTGCCACCAGTGGGTATAGACCCACTCTCTCTAGGTTGCCTAGCCTTACTCAGTTTCTCTTCCATCAGAGCTACTTCTAGCTCCTGTCTCCTGATTCTCAGCTGAGCTTCCTGCATTCTGGCCTCATGTTCCCTCCTCTGAGGGGTGGTCATCCTTCTTCTGGAGTGACCTTGAGAGCCTCTAGAGGCATGAGAAGCATTAGATTCACCTGAGTGATTCCTTTGCCTCCCAAACCCCTGGTTAAGTCCACTAGGGAGATCCAATGGGGTGACCCCATTGTCAGTCCCCAGTAGCCTTAGGTTAGCTGGGCCACGTATAACACTTGGCACTGGGCTAGTTCTCCCTTCATCCCCACTACCTTCTGTCTCAGTACCCTTATCACTTTCATCCTCTGTAGTATGATTCTCATCTAAGGGGTGACTATTGGAAAGGGGTACCTCAGTAGCATCTTCAGAAGGGGGGCCTCCTGTTCCAGTCCCTAAGGGGCCTAACTGGGAGGCTTTCTTGAGAGCTTTCTGATCTTCATCAGCCTGTAAAAGCTCTCTGAGTTCAGCAGAGGTAGGGTTCTTGGGCTGTTTAAGGCCCCTGATATTTGCCAACTGCCTGAGCTCATTTTGGTTTAGGGTAGCAAAGATGGATGGTGCCCTCTGGGGGTCACTCTCAACAGAGATGGGTACATTGGACCCCTCTGCCCCTTCCATTGCTCTTAAGTGTGGGTGGATGTGTTGCAATCTACCTACACTTGGGTTTTCCTACTAAACCTATCTAGTAGTTGTAGTCAGGGTGTGCTACTCCCTTTGCTCTACAACAACTAAGTTCAGTAGAACTTAAGTATATCTATCTTGTTTTATATGTACCTAAAGGTACCTGTATGATCTTTCAATTGGTAACAAAGAGATTACAGAGGTAAAACACAGCAAGCTCAAATCCAACCGCTGCTCACCAATGTGAGAAGTTGGCCTGGTATATGCTGTTCACTAGTTAAAGTGACCACCTTGTACCATGCCAAGCAACCCTTATGGTGTGGTTGTAAGTCAACCTTTTCGGACTAGCTGCCCTAGTGGTAGCGTAGGCTAAGCAGTCTTTGAGGCTAAACTCGTTAAAGCGTGTTAAGCAAGCTGTTTTACCATATGTAACCCCCCCTTTATACCAATGAAAGGACACCACACAGATATATATTCAAAATATATATGTATTTATTACTCAAAGTATCCCCTAGACTCTTTATGAGCACAGGAGCACAAATCGTTAAACAAGACAATGTTATAATATACAGAAGTTGCACTTTATATGGATAGGTCCTGGTGGCCGATCAAACCATATACTAAAATAGTGGTATAAGTACCACGAACAGGAAAGGGAAAAGGCCTAGGGCCTTTAGAATCGCTGGGCCTACAAGGAGCTAACTTCAGTTAGTGACCAGGAGGTCCACGGGTCGCGTGTGCAGTGAGGATAGTTACACTCGTGCTCCCATAGGTTTTCAATGGGTGCCTAAAAGTTCAAAAGTTACTGCTAGAAGGGTCTTCTGGGTGGACTACGAATTTAAGATTCAAAACACAGACACTAGAGATGTTTCTCTACACTTGGGCACCGGAGTGCCAGCTTTACCTCACCCACAGGAAGCGGGTGCATAGGTCTCGAAGTGAGTCGGGTTTCTTCTATCGATTCAATGGAGCCTTATGACAAAGATGCTGCAGGCGGTCGGTCCAGAAGAGATGCGGTGGATCCAAGAGTGGATCGCAGTTGTAGAAGACCTGAAAGCAGAGGGGACAGTGTTCACAGTCACTAGCCAGTGACCGGCGTGGCACCAGGTAGGTACCAGGCGATGTCGGGTGCAAACAGGTGATGAGGTGTAGCTTGTCTCCGCAGCCACGTGGTCTCTGAAGGTCGACGACGTCCAGGAGTCGGTTCACGAGCTGTCCCACGCAGGCTCTCGTTGTCAGCGGTGTCGGCGACTCGAAAGAAGCAAACAAGCCTTGGCAAAGGCAGGAGTCGTGGAAAGAGAGGAAAGCTGATTGTTCTGACCAGCAAGGTCAGAGGGGCTGCTCCTTTGGAGAGCAGCTGGGGCCAGTCTGGAGCAACCAGACCAGCGTCGTTGATTTCAAGTTAGGTCGCCAAAATGGCCACTAGCCAACGGGCCAGGGACCGGGCAGGCGCGTCGAGATGCAAAGTGCAGAGGGGCCCCACGCAGATCGTGGAGATGCTGGAGGGCTCACCTTTGGTGCAGATGCTGCTCGGTGGTTGGGCTTCTCAGGACCCAAAGCACAACTTGGAGGGAGCCTCTGTTGTTGTGCTTGCAGCTTGTCGTCGGTCTTTCAAGATGGCTGGCTCCACGTGTCTCGGTGCCTCCACGGGTTCCTTCTTTGCAGGGACTGTGGATCGGGCTGTGAGAGGTCTGGAGGTCCAGGTCTTGTCGGGCTCTGGGCTCGGGCTCCGGCGGGAGGCGGCGGCAAAGCAGACGTCGAATAGCTGGTTGGTGCTTGCGTTAGCAAGATGGTCACTCCCTGACCATAGGGGAGATTTCCTTCTGTCCTCTGTACAGCAGAGCGTCGAAGTTCCTGTCTTCTTCTTGTAGTTAAGTTGATTCCAGGATGTCTGAAGTCTTAGGACACAGCCCCTACCTTTAAGCGGATTCTAGGGGCCGGACTACCTGCTAGGTTCCTCCCTAAGGGTGGGACCAGGAAGGAGGGTGGTTACACCCCCAATCCTGGTGTGCCCCACGACCGGTTTGAACTGGCATATGCACCGAGGCTCCTTGTGAGCCTCAGGCATGTCTGATTCCTTTCAAGCCCTACCTGACCAATACACAAAATCCTGTCTGGGGTGGTGCTCGCACCTCCCCTGGCAGGAAACCCTTTGTCCACGTCTCCCAAGCTGGAAGGACTCCCAGCAGCAGGAGGGCAGACTTGTGTCTGTGGTGGCAGCATCCATTTTGTGGAGCTGAGGCTATGTCTGATTTTACCCGGGTTTCAGGTACTGTACATGTCGTGTCCCTCTAGAAGGGTGGAATGCTAACCCCGTCGCCAGAATTGGCGAGGGGTTAGTATTCCAATTCGTATGACACCTTACTCGACATGTTTTGATAAAGCCAAACCAAAGATAGCATTTAACCGCGAGGTTCATAATGCACTTAAGAGTATATGGTATGACGATATCTGGAAACGGTAGAAGGAAGTTGTTCCGAACACTGCAGACAGGCTCAGCTCATGCCAGAGCACCATCTCACATGGAACCAAGCACTCTGCCTTCAGGATTGTTAAGGCCTGCCATAGGAGTGACTTATAGGTTACCAGGTGTCCCATTTAAGGTTAGGTATAGGCATACTACACCTAAGTAAGAGGTGGTTACACCGACTTACCCCAGCTGAGTGATAAGCCAGTTGTGTCAAATTTGTTAGGCCAGACCTGGGGTGGCATAATACATGCTTCAGCCCCTGGTAGGCCTTAGATACACCAATGCCCTGGGTACCTAGTGTACACTGGTACAGGGGCTCACAGGGTGATCCAATTCCAATTGGTTATGCACCTAGGGTGCATAGTGTCAATTTAGTTAGAGAGAACAGCAGGCTGGGGGTCTGATTAGCAGGCCCACAGCCTCAATATGTCAAAAACCAGTGAAGCAAAAAGCAAAAATTTGGGGTGACCATAGGATAGCAGACCCTACTCTCCTACACCCACTAATTTGGAAATCGGTTAAAATCTCTTTTTTTTTCTTTTTAATTCACAAATAGAAGTCACAAAAGCTGTATATGTCGTCTACATGGAAATTGAAGTATGTGTATCAATTAGAAAATCCCAGGTTCTGTTTCCTGCTTTATCTTTATAGGAAAACTGTAGTCCTAAATACTGGTTTGATGTCACCTTATTTCAAGATGAAGCAGTGGTGTTCAGGACAGTGTACATTATTAATTACCCAGCTACTGGCTTGTTAGTTTTTTTTTTCTTCACCCTGGCTAACTGCCTAAAAGAATCTTCATTTGCCCTGTCAGCGCCCTTTCATTAATAGCATGATTGTGTGAGCTTTGCAGAATCAATTCATTTACAGGGTAACAATGCGTGTGCATTATTGTATAATGGTTCTTGCTTTTCAGCTTTGATTCAGCCAAACACAGTGCAGTTTACTCAAATCCATCTCAAAATTAATCATCGATTTGTTTTCACTTTGGAATGTTCAAGATCAATTATATCCCATCTTAAAAGCAATAACTGCAGTAGAGCTGTGCCCTTGCTAAATAATCGCCTCTTTTCCTCTCTCAACAAGGCACATTTACCATAAATGCACTTTAATTATCGAGTACTTTACAAATAAACTACCATTATTTTTTAGAAATTCGATCATACATGATTAGGCAATGCATGTGTGTGTAGTATCTACAATAAATGTTTAATAAATGGTAATAAACTTTAAATAACAAGATAGCCCGTGTGATTGTGTAACACATATGAGCTTGAAAACACTTTACACACATTTACACATGCATGCAGTAAGTGCTTACCTTTTTATGAAACTCTGTACTTGTTTCTATTAACTTCTTTTCATGATCTGTGAACTGACAATCCAAAAAGTAATTACTCTTATTTTTCGTGTAGTATGAGTAAGATGACGCAGCAAAAAGGTTTGCGAAACATGAGCTTATTTCCCTGAGAAAAACCATAGGAGTCAATTCACAAAGATATTTAAGACCATTTCATGTACTTATAAGTGCCTTTGTGAATGTCCCCTTATTTTTTTTCTTATTAGGGATTTCAAAGGTACCGCATCTCTTGCTTGACTATCCATTCAAAGCATCACACGGGTACTGTGAAGGGAAAGGAAAAGGAGCACAGGTGACTCGGGGACTTGAAGAGGTAGAAAGATAGAGATGGGGAGCAAGAGACCGGAGAGAGACAGAGCAGAATGAGGAAAGAGAGCAGAAAGGAAGGCGTCGCACAGGTATGTTTGTTGGGTTGTTAGTGAATTACAGTTTCTGTTATCATACCAGAGCCTACTTGGAGAGTGATTGTGGTCCAGCTGGGACTGAAAAGTCCTGGGTATGGTAATGGACATGTACCTCTGCCTTGAGTGCACAACTGATATAAAAGGGGTTTCTGGTTGTCAGAGTATGCACCCTGTACAAGCAGGAAACAACACTCTGGCCAGGGTAAGCTAGATAAACACTAGAAGATAACCGGTGCTCACGCTCTGGTAGCTTGGCACAGAGTTGTCAGGCTTATCTAAAGAGGCAATGTGTAAAGTATTTGTGCAACACACACAGGTAACACAATGAAAACACCACAAAAATACTCCACACAGTGTTAGAAAAATAGATTCTATTTTTATGAGTAAAACAAGACCAAAATTACAAAAAACCTAATAATTAGAACCAGAGTTAAGAATTTCTAAAGAGTAAATCATAAAGTAGCTTAGAAACATATTGCGCTTCGGGTAACTTGACGTCGCAGGGTAAATCCAAAGGCCAGGCCCACCATGATGGAGGGTAGGCCAGCTATAGGACTCCCACAGATCCCGCTGAAAATAGTACTGTGGAAGGAGCAACTGTCGAAGACTCGATGCGTTTGTTCCGATCTGCACAGGCAATAAAGGCTTTGCTGACGAACCCCTTTACGATGCAGGCGCTGCATTGTTGTCGAGCCACGCTGTCCGTCGTCATCAAGCCTCACAGTCTGTCGAAGCGATGATATCGATGGGCTGCTGCGTCGACATCAAAGGGCAATGCATCTGTTCCGATCACGCAGTCGTTACTGCGACGATTGTGATGTTCCTGTTCAGCAGAAGTCATCTTTTCAAGGGCCCAGGACTGGATTGGCACCACTTGGCAGGGCAGGATTTACATATTGGCAGAGTCTAGGTGCTGTTGGAGGGTTGAAGGAAGTCTTTGATGGCCCTGAAACTTCAGAACAGGGAGCAAGCCAGCAAGCCTTTGGGAGTCACTCTGGGTTCAAGTGAGATAGGTCCAGTCCTTGTCCGCAGCAAGGCAGCAGGGCAGCACAGCAGAAAAACTGTTCTTCGAGAGCAGCAGTCAAGCAGCGTGGCAATCCTTGGAGCACAGCAGTCTTTACTCTTGGCAGAGTTGTTCACCGGTCCAAATGTGTACTGTTTTGGTAGGGCCAGAGCCCCAGTGCTTATACCCAGTTGTGCCTTTGAAGTGGGGTTAACTTCACAGCAGGCACTTGAGGTGCACATGTCCCCCTTTCTTCCCAGGCCTCGCTCAAACTATCAGTAGGTGTAATCAGCCCTTTGTGTGGGAAATAAGACATTGCCTATTCAGGTGTAAGTGCCAGCTCCCCCTCTCTCTTCCTCCCCAGGAAGAGCTATCAGAAAGCAGATGAGATCTCTGTCACACCCACCCTTCCTGTGCTTGTGGCTATATAGAGGGAATGCCCAAAGTGTGGCTGTCAGCAACCACAGATGTGTATTGAAGATAGGCTGCACGACAAACAGAAGTAAGAGCAGAGAAATGTCCACTTCATATAAGTGGCATTTCTAAAATAGTAATGTTAAATCCAACTTTATTATCATCATTACCGTTCCAAAGATATGAAACATGATGCAACTACTCCTTTCTAATCAGGAATTACAGCTTTAAAGAATATTTAGGAATTCTCAATGTTAACCAATGAGAAGAGTAGGCCTCACAGTAGTACATAACGAATGTGGCTGTTTGTAACTACCAGGACGTGCAAATCTTCAAAGTACAAGTCCCACCTTTTACTTACACAGCACCCTGCCCTTATGGGCTACCTAGGGCCACCCTTAGGGGTGACGTGTAATAAAAGGGAAGTTTAAGGCTTGGCAAAGGGTTTTAAATGTAAAGTTGAAGTGGCTGTAAACTGCACACACAGGCCCTGCAATGGCAGGCCTGGGACAGGTTTGAAAAACTACTTACGTGGGTAGCACAATCAATGCTGCAGGCCCATTACTTTGGTACCTTTACAATGTGGCTACTCCTACACACGAGACGCACTGTGTCACAAGTCCTCATCACCAGCTGACTGGACCACGGCAATAATCTCTACGTAGGAGTCGCCGCGCACCTTCTACAGAGACTTAAGACCATACAGAACGCCGCAGCCCGTCTCATCCTCGGCCTTCCCTGACGTACCCACATCACACCCCACCTCAGGAAACTCTACTGGCTCCCCGTACAGAAGAGATGCCAATTTAAGCTGCTGACCCATGCACACAAGGCTCTACACGAGGACCTGCCTACATTAACCACTGCCTGAACTTCCACCAACTATGAAGACTATTCACTGCCTCCCTTTCACTTGCTCATAATCCCCACATCTACCGAAGCAGAAGTGGAGGACGCTCCTTCTCCCACATCGCAGCAATGACCTGGAACAGCCTACCCCCATACCTCACTTTCAAAATTCTGATGGCCCTCAAGACTTGGCTGTTCGAAGTAGCCTCCAGGGCCTGCAAGCGCCTTGATACCCTATCGGGTGATTAGCCGAGCTTTATAAATCCTGATTGATTGATTGACAAGGGACTTACCAGTAAATTGAACATGCCAAACATATGTAAACCAATTATACCATGTTTAGATGAGAGAGCACATGCACTTTAGCACTGGTTAGCAGTAGTAAAGTGCTAAGCGTCCTGAAGTCAACAAAAAGGTCAGAAAAAGAGGAGGAGGAACGTTTGGGGTGACCGTTCAGAGAGGGCCATTTTCCAACACCAACCATACTGATGTTTGGATCCCTAATGCTGATTTTTGTTGTCCTAGGCAAACACGGATCATACATGTGTGCCATGACATATGCCTGTCCCAAGAATTGCAGTCTTGTTGGACCAGGAGGGGTACCCAAAGTGCTACCCTCATAGTGGTGGAAGGCTACAGCCTTCACCAGGGGCTAAGCAGCATGAGCACAGTGGTGACAGCATACTGTGTAGTCATCAGTAGGAGTGAACAATTCCTTTTAAACCTGTGTCACTGGAGTGCGGTCTACAGGATCGCTCACTTTTTAAAGTGCTGCTGCTGTTTGCTTAATTCACTTTTGGCCTACATCAGTTAGATGTGAAGTGCTGTGTAGTGCAGGGGTGGTGACTCTGCACCGAGTGTACATGAGCCTGGGAAGGGTACACTACAGGGATAGAACAGTGATGTGCAGTGTGTGCATGGTGAGCGCAGATACTGTTGTATGTGTACATGCGAAGAGTACAATACATGAGAGATGTAGGTTTATTCATTGCGTGCATGGTGAGTGCATGTACTGGGTTATCTCTATCTGCGACGAATACAGTACATAAAGGGTATAGTGTTGTGCAGTGTGCGCACAGTAAATGTGTGTGCTGGCTGCATGTGTGCCTGCAAGTGACAACACAGAAAGAGCTACAGTACTGAGCTGTGCACACAGAGTAAATGCGTGTGCTGAATATATGTGATTCTGTGGTGGCACAATACATGGAGGTAACAGTGCTGTATAGTGTGGGTCCTGTGTACACACACACAGATTGTAAGTGTGCTGTAATGGTGCATTACATGGAGGACCGAGGGTTCTATTTTGGGAGGCACAGGACTGCTTGGCGAAGACATCTCTGGAAGGAGATTGGGCTGAGAAAGGAATCATTATGCCAGAGATTAACCTTTTGATTAACATATCACAGTGGCTGACATCCAGGTGTGAACTCTAGTCACTCTCATGGCCTGTGTTGTGCGACTATCGGCTTTGGAGTCTCTCCTGCTGTGACAGATGGCTTTTCAAAATGAAGAGGGAGAGGAAAAGTATGCACTTCAAAATTAGCAGAAACCAAACATAAAATTTCAAAGACCCAGACCCTAAATCACATTTGGTGTCAGGAAATGAAGGAGAGGTTGTGATCCCCAAAAACTTACGAGCAGTGTGGAGAGGGGAAGCCCTGCAAAACGTCTGCCTGTGATGAGGACAGGGGTAAAAGGCATAACCCACGGAAACCAAGACAACCTGCTCTGGGACCTGGAGCACCAATGCCTGCCAGCTTACCAAGATCAGTATGCCCTGTGAGGAAGAGGAGAGTGCTGGAGGGAGCAAGGTCAAGTGGGGAGCCCTGGCAAGTGGACTCCCACTGTGAGGAGTGGGGGTGCTGCACCAATCGGGTTGTTGGTCGTGTGCAGACTTGAGTCGGCAACTCCAGTATACAGGGAGAAGGTCACCATGAAAGATTGCTGTGCGGTAAGTGCAGAAGCCTGTGTGACATTGCTGCGGTGACCCTGTCTTCCACAAGGAGCTGCTGTGGAAAAGACTGCCTTGCGGAGAAGGGAAGAAGCCTGTGCGACATTGTAGCGGAGAGCTCATATGTCAGTAGGCACTGCCATAGTAATGACTGCTGGGCGGTTATGGCCATAGCCTTGTGTGGCAGTGGTGCAGCAACCCCGTATGCCAGGAGGGGCTGCCGGAAGTAACTAAGCCGTGTGGACCAGGCAGGAGTCAGCGAATTCTGAGCAGAAGTGACCAGTAGGTCACCATGAGCAATGAGGACTGCATCCGATCTGACCTGGGTAAGACTTGTGATGGGCCCACTGCGCTCCGAGGAGCTCACTGCTGAGAGCGCTGTGGAGCTAAGACACTTTTGACTGTAATCAGAGTCAGAGAGGACTATTGAATTAAAGTTCTACTAGCAAGCATTCCCTGGATGTTGCCAACAGGAAACGAGGAATAACCCCAATCACATTGTGAGGAATCAGTGGCACAGGGACTTGAGAGTAAACTACTAGAGTCGGGACCTCAAGGGAGACATGTGGTGTGGTCTGTGGATGCCATAACCTTCCTTTGAATGAGTAGAGATAACCTGTATCCACACCTCCCCCTGAAGGACCCTTAGACTGCTTGTTCAAGTTTACCACTGAGTGTCAAGTGCAGAAGGGGTACTTGGCCCAGTCGTTCCAGATCCATAGTATGCTGGGCCCCGGGACATCAGGAGTAAAAGGCCTCAACCCCCATGGTTGTGCACAGTAGTCCCTGCGTGCCCCGTGGCACTCTGAAAACAGTTCTGATAATTCCCTTTTTAGAATTGACTTAAAGGAGTTTGTACCATCTAAATAAACTAAATGTATACAATATAAAAGAAGGGGCTCAGGTATATAGGGTTGATTTGTGACTCATTAAAAAAGTAATTCCCGCATCATAGCTCAGCAATAGATTTTTTATATCTCACATGCTGATTCTTTATTAGTTTTTATTCACTGTTGGCCGCTGGTGGATATCAAGTGAGTTTTCAGATAGATCATTTTGAAGCAGGCATTTCATGTGACTCGTGAATTTGTGGTTGGCCAATTACTTATGATTCACATATGTATTTTGTAGCCAGTCTGTCTGCATTGTCTCCTTTCTCGTAGTACATCTGTTGTGTTTCTACAGTGGGTTTGTTGTTGGTGGAGGGGGCAGCCAGGACCACACGCCCCAGCAGTCTCTGCGCCCGTTGGCGCCATCACTCTGAGCCCGGAGGCGCATAAAAGTTGCGGTCGGGCCCTGCAGCACGGGCGTGCCCGGGCCAAGTGCGGCACCGTCTGCGGCCGAACTATGCTGGGCGGGTCCTACCCTCTTGGCTGGTCACTTTTGTATTAGATGCAGCCCACAGGACACAGCAGACTAGATTTTCCTACATTGGAGACGGATCCCTCACGAGTTTAGCCAGAGGAAGCACAGCAGTGTAAGCAGCGGTAAGCACGTGTTCATTGTATTATTGATATAATCGTGGATGCCCTAGGGTCTGACTAGCAACTGTGGCGGTTAGCATTTATCGATCATGGGGAAGAGAAAAGCCACTAATTCGGTTCATTTGTCTAACAACAAAAGGGCTACCATTGACTCTTATCTAGCCAAGGCGGTGGAGGCCATTTCCTTGGAGATTGACAAGGCGGAGAGGAGATCATCTATGGGCTTTCCCTGTCCCCTGGTGCCTGAACTCTTGCGGGCTGATTAAGTGGAAGCAACTATCACAAGCCCTCTAGTTGGCAAGTCGGTTAGTGAACAGGCTACCCCGAAACCGGTCCTATAATGCTTGTTTCCGGTCCAGGGAGGACCTGGCTTGGCAGTTCGGGCTGGACTGTTCCCATGAGGCACAGGGTCAAGACTGATTTGCATATAGCCAGGTCTAAACTGGGGTGGCATGGTGAGCAAAAGAATGATGGATTTACCCCAGATCTCTTGACTGGGGATGAATGTTTGATTTGTTCTGCATTCCGTCGCTCAATTGTGTGTCTTTTGCATTCTTGCCCTAAGTGCGCCGGATATGCCCAGACGTGGGTCCGAGGCTCACTGTGCCACTGGAATCAAGCTAGTCTGGCTGAAGAGGGGTGAAACCCCGAAACCGGTCCTAGGATGTTTTTTTCCGGTCCAGGGAGGACCTGGCTTTGCAGTTCGGGCTGGACTATTCCCATGAGGCACAGGGCCAAGACTGATTTGCATTTTGCAAGATCTAAACTGGTGTGGCATGGGGAGCAAAAGAATGATGGATTTAACCCAGATCTCTTGACTGGGGGTGAATGTTTTGATTTGTTCTGCATTCTGTCCATCAATTATGTGTCTTTTGCATCATGGGGCGGTGGCGTCAGAGAAAGGCAGGCCATGTACAAGTGTTTCATCTTCATGCACCACGGGGGAGGGTCACCCTCCGGTATTAACAATAAGGGCACGGAGAAGGAGGCGTCACCAGCACCTAGGAGATTGCGCAAAGCAAATAAGAAAAATGAGCCCACAATGAGAGAGGAGGCACCAAAATCTCCGCCCAGCCCGATAGACATGGGGGACTTTTGGAACACGTTGAGGGGATTAATCACAAACTTAATGACCGACTTGTTCTCTAAGCTCTGGGACAAATTGGACAAAGGGTTATCAGATTCCAGAGAGACATTAGAGAAAGTGGAGAACATGTTGAAAACTATTTCTGATGTTACTAATGTTTCGTCCCAGAGTAGAGCCCATTCACAGGCAGGGTGCCCCAGTTTGCAAGGGCAATATGAGCCAGGAAACAGACTACCAAACTCTGACAGACCATTGGGGAACGGGCCCGAGTGACCTAGGGGTCCAAGAGAAGGAGATTGGTAACAGGTTCAATTCTCAAACACATGGTATGGAGAGAGAAGGCCGGGGCGTAAGGGACCGACATTCCTAATAACCCTGGGCGTAGTTCGCGAAGTAGCGCTACGCGTAGCTACGCATAGTGCACTTCGCACTACGCGAGCTACGCGTAGCACTTCGCGAACTGCGTAGTACCCTGTTCGCACTGTGCAAGATGTCGTTTTCAATGATTGCACAGTGCGGACAAGCAACCGGCACTGTGCAATCATTGAAAAGAGCATCTTGCACAGTGCGAGGTGTAGTTTACTGCCGCTCGAGTAGATTTTACTTGAGCGCAGCTTTCTCAACGCGGACTGGTAGTTTCTCATCGCGAGCGGTCGCGAGCATACGCGACCACTCGCAATGAGAAACCTGACCTCCCCGCGTTGAGAATCTCGCCAGGAGGTTTATTTCCCACGCTCGCGATCGCCAACTTGATGTTGCTGATCGCGAATGAGGAAAAAGTCTCGCCGGGATGTAATTTTGCTTGCTCGTGGACGTCAACTTGACGTTGAGGACTGCAAGCAAGCAAAAAATTACCGCTGCATTACGCAACGAGTGTTTGCACTGAGCAACGTGCAATTCGCGAAGTAGCGCAAACTTCGCAAACTACGCGAGCGTAGCGTAGTGCTTTGCCCAGGCTTAATTCCTAATCGCGGGAGCAAGATAAGGGGGGGGGGGGGGGGGGGAGCAAGTCCGAAGAGCATTTACAGACCAGTTTTGCCAGTAATTGATCTGTCCCGGCATGTTGCCCTTATACTGTAGATTTAACACAAGGGACCATTCTTATATCAAGAAGGGTCTCTCGGATTGGAAAATCCAAGAAATCCTTTAAGGGCGATGCCGCGATTGTCACCTTTGGCTTCCCAGAAATAGCACACAACATAGAGACACGCGGTAGATTTTCCTTTTTATGCTTCAGAAATTAAACCACTCCCACTGGGTTTTTTCCATAGGCCGGGCACCATCACCCCAGTAACTAATAATGCCAGGGAGTTGGAGGTGGGTGCACACGTGGGAGGGAATGGAGTTGGCTTTGAATACCTATGCCCCTTTGTCGGATCTTAATGACCTGGATTAACAAGCGGAGGGCACTGAGCACAGGCAACAGTAATTGACCTCCAGAGGCAGGTCGCCATACCTAGGGGGGAACGGCAGAGAGAGAATCGATCAGGGAATTGTAAGCATGCTGCTCACCCGCGAGGGTCTCAAGGGGCGGGGGGGGGGGGGGGGTGGTCGGCAGATCAGTTTAGCCAAAGAATCGGGTCTTGAGGGTCTTCCTGAAGGTGTTCAGGGAGGGGGTGCGTCTGATGTCTGCCGGTAGCTTGTTCGAGGTCTTGGCTGCAATGTGAGAGAGCGATCTTCCGCCTGCTCTGGCTTTGTGGATGCGCGGGGTTTCGGCCCGTGCGAGGTTGGAAGATCGGAGGTTTCTTTTGGGTACATGGAAGTTGTTTCTGTTGTTCAGGTATTTGGGTCCGTTGTTGTGTAGGCATTTGTAGGTGTGAGTGAGGATTCTGAAAGTGACTCTTTTCTCCACGGGGAGCCAGTGGAGAGTTCATAGGTGTTGGCTCATGTGTTTGTGTCGGGGGACGCCGAGGATGAGTCTGGCGGCGGTGTTCTGTATTGTCTGGAGTTTGCGGAGTAGGGACTTGTTGATGCCGGCGTAGAGTGCGTTTCCATAGTCCAGTCTGCTGGTTGATGAGTGCGTGGGTGACTGTCTTTCTTGACTCAGGGGGAATCCACTTGAATGTCCTGCGGAGGGTGTTGAAGCAGCTGGAGGCAACAGCGTTGACCAGTCGGTTCATGGTGAGTCGAGTACGATGCAGAGGCTCTTGGCGTGGTCCGAGGGGGAAGGTGGGCTTCCGAGGGCCGTCGGCCACCAGGTGCTGTCCCATGCAGCAGGGGTGGTACCGAGGACGAGGAATTCGTTGAGCTTCAGGCAGCTGTTGTTCATCCAGATTGCGACGTCTTACATTCCTTTCTGGAAGTTGAGTTTGGCAGTGGTGGGGTCTTTAGTGAGGGAGAGGATGAGCTGGGTGTCATCGGCGTAGGATACAATGTTGAGGCCGTGTTGTCTGACGATGGCTGCGAGGGGGACCATGTAGATGTTGAAGAGGGTGAGGCTCAGTGATGAACCCTGTGGGACTCCGCGGGTGATTTTCGTGGGGGCGGAGAGGAAGAGTGGGAGTCTGATCCTTTGGCTTCTTCCGGTGAGAAATGATCGGATCCAGTCCAGGGCTGTTCCTTGTATGCCTGCGTTGTGTAGTCTGGCGACTAGTGTGCCGTGGGAGACGGTGTCGAAGGCCGCTGATAGGTTGAGTAGGATGAGGGCTGCCGAGTGGCCTTGATCCAGGAGGATGCGGATGTCGTCTGTGGTGGCGTGTAGGGCGGTCTCTGTGCAGTGGTTGCTTCGGAATCTGGATTGGGACGGGTCGAGGACAGCATTCTCTACAATAATTCGTGTCAGTTTCCTGTTGACTGTTTTCTCTGCAACTTTGGCTGCGAAATGGAAGGAGCGAGGTGGGCCGATAGTTCTTGAGGTAGGTGGGGTCAGCTGTGGTCTTCTTGAGCAGGGGTCTGACTTCTGCGTGCTTCGAGTCATCTGGGAAGGTGTCTGTTTTGAAGGTGGTGTTGTAGTTCAGGTGCGATGTTGGCCACGGCTCTGTTGTAGATGTGAGGGGGCAGGGGTCGGTGGCCCCCCCACCCCGAGTGGATGCTTTTCATGGTCGAGGCGGTGTCTTTGGCTGTGATCGGTTTCCAGTTGGAGATGGTGGGCTCGCTGGTGTTTCTGGGGTGCGGGGGGCCGTCTGTGGCGCCAGGTGGATGGTCAATGAAGTTGTCGTAGAGGTTTTTGATCTTGAGGTGGAAATAGATTCCAAGCTTGTCGCAGAGGTCTTGGGATGGGGTGATGTCTGTGGCTTCGCTGTGTGGGTTGGTGAATTCTTGAATGAAACTGAAAAGTTCCTTGGAGTTGGTGGAGTAGGCCAGGATTTTGTTGTGGATGAATTTTCTCTTGGTGGATCTGATTTGGTTGTGGTAGTACGTCATGGCATCCGTGTAGGTGGTGTAGTTTTCAGATGTCTTGGTGTTTCTCCAGTTCTTCTCCAGGCGTCTGCAGGTGCGCCTGGCTACTTGGAGAGCGGTGGTGAACCAGGTGGCTTTCCTGGGGTGTTGTCTGTTGGGGTTGCGTAGCGGGGCGAGCTCGTCTGCGCAGTTGGAGATCCAGGTGTGTAGAGAATGTAGACCACACCACAGATCACTCTAACCTGAACAACCGGTTAGGTCATCAAAGTGACAAGACAATATCAGCCATTTTACCCAGTACCCAGGGAGGGAGTGGGGTCAGTTTGATCTCTTGGAATGGCAGGATTAGCCTCAAAATTTGAAGATGATAGATGTATTCACTCCGTAACCCCCTATAAGATCATTTGCCTGAAGGAGACCTGGGAGGTGGAAAATACATACTTTTTGGAGGGCCAGAAGTCGTTTTTCGTCCCAGCAGAAGGTTCGATATTTGGACGAGCTAAAGGTGGCTTAATTATATTTATTGCCCTCGAGCTGTTTGGGTCAGTGAAAGAACTGAATTGGAACTCTACAGTGGCACAATGCTTAAGGCTGGTGATAAGTAGAACGAAACTGCTCACACTAATTAACTTTTATAATGCCAAAAATAGGAATCAGGGCTCAACAAGTTTGAAGAAGCTAGCAGGTCTCCTAGATCAGTTACAGGGGGACGATTTATCACTGGTCAATCTTATTTTGTTAGGGGATTTTAATTGACATTTATGTTCAGACATTGGACACAGTACTAAGGCTACTTCTTCATGCATGACAGTAGAAGAATGGCACATGGAGCACTCTGTAAATGGTCACAAATTAAATGCTCTTTTAAACACTTATGACCTAACTTTCACCTTACATAATGCAGTAATGCCTCCCAATAGTCTCTATCCTTCCACCTATAAAGGAAGGGGCTCTGTGACCACCATTGATTTTATTTGTGTCATCATCATCACTGGCATATAGCATATCGTTCTTTTGGACTATAGAAAGCCCCTTCAGCTATCATAACCCTTTGACTCTGGGGATGTGGGCTCATGGGCTGAAGCTAGTGCAAAGCAGCAGGATGGGAGGGACACTAAGGCCAACTGACCAGGGGAGGCGCTTGAGGTGGTCACAGGTGGATAGCAACGTTTTTTATTCATCCCTTTTCAAAGAGAGGCAACAGAAGATTCCGAAGCGCCCGGAGACGTCACCTTCAGAGGAAGAGGTACTCAGATCCTTTGATGTTATAGCAAAGTCAGTGAGAGCTCTTTTAATTGCACCAGTGGTCACTGCCCAACCGGATAACCCAAGGTGGTTTGACAGGGAGTGTTCTCAAGCATTGAGGAAACTCAAAATGGCTCTGAAAGAGATTCCACGCAATAGTTATATGGTAGATTGTTGCCGCATTAACTATAAAGAAGCATTAAAGAACCGGAGGACTACATTCCAAAAACAGGCTTGGGATGAACTGGTGGAGGCTAGCATTTTAAAAAATAGTTCCTTATTTTGGAAAGTCATTAACAAACCTAGTTTCTCTGAACCTGATAAACCAACAATATGCCATCACATTACACAAGATCAATAGAAGAATCACTTCCAGACAGTTTACAATTATGGGGAGGGAGTTCACTGTCACAATGGCTGGGAGCCCCTCCCATGTGATTCCTATATTAATTTTCAGTTAGACGAGGTAATAATAGGGATCGAGGGACTGACCAATAATAAGGCTCCGGGCCCAGACGGGGCACCCTCCGACCTGTTTAGAAGCAACATTGAGGTGTGGGCCCCAATTTTAACCAGGGTTCTGAATGCAGCAGTGTTAACTGACATGCCTCAGTCTTGGTCTACCGCCACTATCGTCCCTAAATATAAGAAGGGGAATAGGGATAACCCCAATTGGTACCGACCCATTTCGTTGATAGACTCGACCGTCAAGGTTATGGGACGGGTCATACTAAATAGGCTAGTGGAGTGGGCAGACAAAATTCAAATCATCTCAGAGGTCCAATATGGCTTTCGAGCAGGTAAATCCACAGTGGGACAATGCTTGAACCTCTATTTACTGCTAGCAAAATACGCAATCGCCAAGGCGGGATCCATTTATTTAGGATTAATGGATCTTACTGCAGCGTTTGATACGGTGGTCCCTGTTAGACGAACTAGGAGTAGAGCGTTCAATAATAAATGCCCTGATGTCTTTATATGCCGAACCCTCAGCGGCTGTACGCTTTACACAAGAGGAGGATCTCCCAGACAGTTTTAACTGCTCAAGAGGGGTGCGCCAAAGCTGTATTTTAGCCCTTTTTATTTATGCTGCATATTAATGGGTTGGAATCGTCATTGATATCTTTGCAGGTCGATACCCCGAGAATAGGCAGCAGACCAGTCCCAGCACTGCTGTACGCAGACGTACACACCCCAAGGGCATTGAAAGCCTTGATTGACGGATTTGTTACCTTTATGAAGGGGTTGGACTTGTCCTCCAACTACGCCAAGTCATTTGTGATGGAAGTGGGCTGTCGAGGTAATAGTACAAAAACCTATAAGACAGGCTCTTTTAGTATAGCCAAAGTTCCAGCATTTAACTATCTTGTTTTTTCTTTCGATGCTTAACTAAACTGGAACACTCTGATAGAAGAGAAGGCGATGGACAAGAAGAAAGCAATGGAGCCATTGCTAATTTTGCACACAGAATAGGTACATGGTCGCCTGTGGTGATTTTAAAATTATATCAATCTATTTGTATATCCAAGGCAGTGTATGGGAGTGAGATCTGGGGGTACAAGACAGTAGTGGAACTACAGACGACGCACAACAAATATCTGAGACAGTTGTTAAAAGTCCCTTAGGGCACCCCCACGGACTCAGTTCACGAAGAACTTGGGGTGAGGCATGTGTGCGACTTAGTCACAGTCCAGCCTCTGCTTTGCTGGGTGAATATTTGGTCCAATGAGGAGTCCTCCTTTAACCAAGCTGTAATTTTGGACTGCCTCTCATTGGATCATGCCCTTAAAATACCCAGGCTAAGATTTATTATTGATACACTGTGTAGCCTAGGAAGAATAGAAATTTTTACAAATTATAGAACAGTGAAGAAAGAGGATACAAAACTAATTAATAATCTATTCACTAAGAAAGTAAGCGCAGAGAGCGAAGGAAAAGAATTGACTAAGCCGAGAGTTAGAGCACATGTCCTAGTTAAATCAATACTGGGAATAGAGCATTATCTCACTATTTTAACTAGCGCTTATGATCGTTTTGTAGTTACCCGTTTTAGATTTAACAGGTTTCATCATTTAGTGGCCTCTTCTCACGGTTTCATAGCGCGAACCGAGGATAGAGGGCCTTGTGGCTGCGACAATAGGTCTCCACAAGATATTTTACATTTTGTCTTTTTATGCAAATATTTTACGTATCCCAAGCGTCTCTATCTTAACCTCTATTTAAAAGATAAGGGTTTTAGACAGGCTCGAATTGCACTTTTGCACATGCAACTTCTGCAGAATGAACGGACTTTATTAGTGGATACACACTGTTTAAGAGCAATGGTGAGATCTAATTAAACCAGACATGACTAAGACTGAGAGTGTATTTATGATTAGCGATATGTTGACAGAGGTTCTCTGGGAAACCAGTTAGTATTTACAGTCATGTATAAGTTAGTGGTCTTGCAAGAGGAGAGTATATTGTGATGCCATTTTAGACTTATGTTAAGATGAATTATGTTTTTTAATGAAAATGACATTGTTTTAATGTATAGTACCTTTTATGGCTGTGTGCTTCGCCGAATAAAGATTGAATATATATATATATATATATATTCACTGAAAAAACCATAGGTTTCACACATGTTATAGTTAGCGGAAATTTTACTGATAAAAAACCAATGAAATTGCCCCGTTATAGTTAGTGCTGGCAACTATAACTCACGCGACCGCAATCTTATGCTGATGCTAATACTGTATTTAGACACTTATTTGCCCATGTCTTCTTCCATACATTTTTAGCTATACATATATTACAAATATTTTTTTTTATAAAGACACATATGTCATCAGCAGAAGATTGCGGTCGCGTGAGTTATAGTTGCCAGCACTAACTATAACGGGGCAATTTCATTGGTTTTTTATCAGTAAAATTTCCGCTAACTATAACATGTGTGAAACCTATGGTTTTTTCAGTGAATTTGCAAGGTTTTTTAAATGCTAATTCCTAACTATAACGTGTGTGAAACCTATGGTTTTTTCAGTGAATTTGTACGGTTTTTTAAATGCTAAGTTACTTTACGCCATTCGAGGCGTGCGCGCCCACTTAACGCAGTGCGTTCCGTGCACGGTTTTTATCAACTTTCATAAGCCCTGTACATTTGGTGGCCTTCGGCCACCAAAAGCACAGGGGGTGGGGTCAATGTGGATAGTGTTTTTTTTATTTCGATTTTATAATTTCATGTTGCCAAAATATAGTTTTTTTACTGATGTAATAAGCCCTGTACATTTGGTGGCCTACGGCCACCAAAAGCACAGGGGGTGGGGTAAGTGTGGATAGTGTTTTTTTTATTTCTATTTTTTACCGTACGCTTACGGTAAGCGTACGGTAAGCGTACTCGGCGAAATTGCCGAAAAAAAAATAAAACCGTTTTTGCTCTTGGGGGATGTTTGGGGACTCCCTCAACATGACTATGTGGGAGGGAGTTGTCAAAACAGCCCCGTAACATGTTTTTGGGCATCATGTTTGATAAATAACACTCAGTGCGAGAGACAAAATGGCGGACGCCGCTTCCTGGTTTCGGCCGATTCGAATGTTTACTAAGATCTAACAGCCAATCAGAATCGCGCTCGCGCACGCCACCGTACGCGTACGGTAAGCGTACGGTAAGCGTACCGTAAGCGGGCTCAGATATATATATTGATTTAAAGGCTAGTTTCTCAGAATCTACTGAACAGATTTACACCAAACCTACAAAAGGCACTTCCTTGACATAGGGACTACCTCTCTGCCAAATTTCTAGTAATTCTGTTCAGCCGTTCGGGCTGTAGCTCGTTCTAAAGGTCCTATGGAAAAATGCATGGGAAAAACGCGTTTTGGGACCCCCCTTTTATCTCAGCCCCCGCTTGACGAATCCCCCCGAGACTTTCAGGGTAGGAGCGGAGCGTAGCGCCCCACCTATTTTGAGAAATTCGCGAGGATTCATCGACCCGCGCCAAAGTTATTCAAAATAGAATGTTGCGGATTTCCTATGGAAAAGGGGTCCTAACTATAACTACCTACTGGCGACCGCCAGTAGGTAATATATATATATATATATATATATATATTTAGATGCTCTGTTCGTACTGCGTACTCCTTCAGGCAAACAAACGGATACGGACCACAAATCGGTGCAATAGAATTTATTCGGTGTAAGAGGTCGCCATGACGCGTTTCAGCCCTTTCCACGGGCCTTGATCACATGACACAGTGTGTGAATTTGCATTGGTTTATATAGCATACACTTGCAGACGTAGTCATTGGAGCATGTAAGCCTACAACAGCAAATGACATAGAAGAAAGACTGGTAAAAGAACTACAAAATCGTCGGTTAAAAGATAATTATATAACAAAATTGCTGTAAAACATACATGTAATGCCTAAATATAACAAGATAAATCTATGACTAGTCTAGGCACGTAGTGTAAAATAACTGCACATTATATGTCAAATAACCGAGTTCTTAACAAGTTCAAGTCCTTCAAGAGTGACATGTATACTGCAAGTTTTCATGTTTAAAAACCACACAAGATAAAGTGCAAAATTAGTGCAAAAGTGAATGATAAAATTCAAGAGAGCTAGTTGCTTATCTTTTTTCCTTATTTTTTCATTTTTTATATTTTATGACAAGTATTCGACACATTTTTGATGCCAAAAATATTATGGGGGCATAATCAATTCAAGTTAAAATACCATGAAACAGAGTGTGTGGACATAACAAATATTATAACTTATACTGCAATAGTATTAGAGATATGTACTCAAAACAATTTGAGCCGGGGTTTTTTTAATTAATTGCTAGGAGCCCCTGCAATTCCCTTTCTCTATGTTTGTCAATACACATAGATTCTAAGATGTCAATATATATTACCTACTGGCGGTTGCCAGTAGGTAGTTATAGTTAGGACCACGTTTCCATAGGAAATCCACAACATTCTATTTTGAATAACTTTGGCGCCGGTCGACGAATCCTCGCGAATTTTTCAAAATAGGTGGGGCGCTACGCTCCGCTCCTACCCTGAAAGTCTCGGGGGGATTCGTCAAGCGGGGGCTGAGATAAAAGGGGGGTCCCAAAACGCGTTTTTCCCATGCATTTTTCCATAGGACCTTTAGACAGGGCTACAGCCCGAACGGCTGAACAGAATTACTTGAAATTTGGCAGAGAGGTAGTCCTCAGGTCAAGGAAGTGCCTTTTGTAGGTTTGGTGTAAATCTGTTCAGTAGATTCTGAGAAAATAGCCTTTAAATCAATATATATATCTGAGCCAGCTTACGGTGCGCTTACGGTACGCTTACCGTACGCGTACGGTGGCGTGCGCGAGCGCGATTCTGATTGGCTCTTAGATCTTAGTAAACATTCGAATCGGCCGAAACCAGGAAGCGGCGGCCGCCATTTTCTCTCTCGCACTGAGAGTGATGATGAAAATACAAAGCACAAAAACATGTAAAGGGGCTGTTTAGACAGCTCTCACACACATAGCCAAGGTGGGGGGGTCCCCAAAGATCCCCCAAGGCCAAAAACGGAATTTTTTTTTTCCGCTAATTTCGCCGATTACGCTTACCGTACGCGTACGGTAAAAAATTATATAAAAAAAAAAATTATCCACACTCTGTCCACCCCGTGTGCAAATGGTGCCCGAAGGTCACCATTTGTGCATGGCTTCTAAAAATTTTACGAAAAATTAAAATATTACCTTTCAAAACGAAGTGCATCATATGTCCTCCATGTGCGCACGGTGCGCGAAGCGCATCGTGCGTACATGGCCCATCTAGCGTAACGTGGGCACGCGGTGCGCGTAGCGCACCGCGTGCCCACCGTGCGTGCACGGCACTAACTGCGTAAAGTGGGCGCACGGTGCGCGAAGCGCACCGCGTGCTTACTGTGCGCGCACGGTGCGCGAAGCGCACCGTGCGCGCACGGAACGAACTGCGTTAAGTGGGCGCGCACGCCACGAATGGCGTAAAGTAACTTAGCATTTAAAAAACTGTACAAATTCACTGAAACAACCATAGGTTTCACACACGTTATAGTTAGGAATTAGCATTTAAAAAACCTTGCAAATTCACTGAAAAAACCATAGGTTTCACACATGTTATAGTTAGCGGAAATTTTACTGATAAAAAACCAATGAAATTCCCCCGTTATAGTTAGTGCAGGCAACTATAACTCACGCGACCGCAATCTTCTGCTGATGACAAATGTGTCTTTATGAAAAAAAAATATTTGTAATATATGTATAGCTAAAAATGTATGGAAGAAGACATGGGCAAATAAGTGTCTAAATACAGTATTAGCATCAGCAGAGGATTGCGGTCGCGTGAGTTATAGTTGCCTGCACTAACTATAACGGGGGAATTTCATTGGTTTTTTATCAGTAAAATTTCCGCTAACTATAACATGTGTGAAACCTATGGTTTTTTCAGTGAATATATATATATATATATACACACACACACACACACACACACACACAACACCGTGTTGGCTGCATCTTTAATCAGAAAAGCCTCCAACGCTTCACACAATGCTCTTTGTGTTTTCATGGTGTTTTTATTTTTTAATTCCGATTCTAATCGAGCAATTTTTGCCTCAAGGTTCAGTCTTTTTCACTTGGTGCTGCAGAGGAATGTTGTTGTATGCTTGATTACTTCTCTTTTCACCACCGCCTTGGCTGCATTCCAGATTGTCCGCCCAAGACGTCCTCTCTGTTTCATTCTATTTGAAATAGTTTTCCACAACTTTTCTTTTTATTAGCTTGAAGGACCGGGTCTCAAAAAACACTATTTCATTTATCTTCCATGTCCTATAGGGAGGAATCTCTGGGGAGGGGAGACGTTTATTATAATTGTCATAGGTGTATGGTCTGACAGGATGCAAGTACTAATCGCAGAAGTTCTGACCAAGGAATACACAGAAGATATAGTGAATTCCTGAATGCAACCTATGCATATTGGAATTTAATGTGTAGTCCTGCTTCCCTACATGTTGTGGGTGTCAAACATCTATAAGTTTCAGGCTTATAGGAGGGGCATCAACCAGGAGGAAGATTGAAAAAAAATCACATACTTGGTTCAAGGACAACATTGGAATCCCTGCAGACTAACTATCTAATGATCGTTGAGCTAAGTGGGGATGAACCAAGCATGCAACCTTTCTTTGCCCTCATCTGGACCATAAACTGACACTATTGCTAATGTCTAGCCCATGATTGTACCATTTATCAGCATCTTCCTCCTCTATGCGTCTTTGTATATCTTGTTCACTTGGATTGGGTAAATAAGACCTTATCAGAATGGCAGCCCCCTTTGTTTTGGTTAGTGCATTTGAATGGAACTGTTGTGGATAGTAACGAGACTTGCATCTTTTAACATCA
This sequence comes from Triturus cristatus, assembly GCF_964204655.1. Lineage (NCBI taxonomy): Eukaryota > Metazoa > Chordata > Amphibia > Caudata > Salamandridae > Triturus > Triturus cristatus. Next base: position 1,432,620,945 of record NC_140591.1, on the reverse strand, counting down.
TCTCACAAGAGGTGTTTCTCCTGCAACAACACCACGTCAGACCTCTTTGTATGAAGCCAATTAAGAAGTGACTTCTGCTTAACTGGTGAGTTGAGACCCTGTACGTTTAAAGTCAGGATATTCAAAGCTTGTCTGTTGTCTTGCACCAGTATCTTCCAGGAGGTTAAACTCTCCCAACTCCTAGATGTATCATCCTCCTTGTCTTTGGATAGAGGACCTATGACAAACTCTCCCAATGGAGGCATCCATTTATCACTAAACAAAATGGACCTCTCAATAGTCGCCGTCAGTGGATAAGAATGTTGAAACAATGCTGTGTTAATAGTGTGTGAAATAGAGAATCCGTTGACGACAGGATGGTGGAGGGTAGTGGTTGGAGATATTGATTGACAGCTCCAAGAAGCCAGATGCATCTAACTAAACACATGCCACAGATGAGTAGCAGAGGAAAGACACATCGGAAGAAAAGAGAAGGATGCAGGAAAAAGGAGGAGCAAGGTGTGCAGCTGGTGAATATCAGCTGTTAGTTATTTTATAACGGACACTCTACTTAAGCTAAAATTACAAATCACGTGCGCAATAAATTGAAATACAACGAATGAACTCGTAATCCTCAATGGCAAACTCTGCTAAAGTATTCAACAAAGCAAAAAAGAGCACATCAAATAATTACCATGTCTGTCAATCTGCTTCTTTCAAGGTTAATGTCCAGTTTGGTGTCCGCTCTGATTTTGTTCGATTCATTCTTCAAAACAGAGAAATGTATTTACTATTCACATCTTTCAAGAAAGGAAGTGTTTTTATTTGCAGGAAAGCATACAGTGTCAGTTTACCATAAGCTGCATCTTGACCTGGTCCAATTCTATTTTCATTTTCTAGGAACAAAAGATTTTTTTTACAGTATGTTAGTTTATCTGCAATTGTATTGAAGACTATCACAAAAACAATGCCTTTGGTTCGCCATTAGATTTTACAAATATTTCGCTTCATTCCAGGTACATGTATAATCGGAACACGTTTGAAACAGGGCCGTGTACATAAATGTATATAATTGGTGTCATTCACTTGATCTGAAGGTTTGTCTGGCCTTCCTGACTGAAGACAGGGAGGGAGGTGGAGTGCTGAGTAGTGGTGTATACTAGCAGGAAGTCTAAAAGGACAATTTGGTGGCTTCCCTTATTAGTATATATTACGCCTGTTACTATAGCTCACGCTTTAGTGAAATACACAATGGTTACTGGCTGTATTTATTTGACTACATTTTTAAATAAGATACATTCCTGGCATGTTTTACCCCAAAACATAAAAAATGCATAAATCCTGTTACATTTTTCAGATATTGATAATTTTTGTGTCTTTTGATTATTACAATTGTCTTGACTTTTTAGAATTGATTTGGAAATGTTATTGTATTGTGTTCTTAAAGTTAATGTTGCTTGGTACTGCTTGAACTAGCACAGATGTGTCTGGGGAAATACCAGCTACTTGTGTCATAGCTACTGGGGGATGAGGAGGGATTCGCGTAGAACTGAATTGTAATCTAACAGAGTGTGTTTATTCAATTTTTGGGGACAAATTAATGATCAAGTTTCGGTCACCTCTACTGAGCAAGGTCCATTTCCCGAAGGGGATTGGGTGGTCTTAAAGTGGCAATGTCCACCCACTCTTCAAAAAACATAATGCCGACCCTGATATTTTTGGAAACAACTGATTCGTAACAGCCTAACTTTTCATGATAGAATAATGGATAAATGTGGTGACATTCATATCAGGGAATTATACATTCTCCAAATCATCTATGAAGCTTATGGATATCCGACGTTGGAAAATCTCCTTAATCCCTCTGCATCCTTGGATACCATCAACCATAGCACCTTTCTCCGTACTCTCAGTGACAGGATAGGTATTGATGACACTGCACTGAAATGATTTGAAGCTTAGCCGATTAACAAATCCCAATGCATTAAAATGTGTAATTTTATATCAACACTCTCAGCTGTCCCTTTTCGGTTCATTCAGGGCCCCTCTATCCTTTATTCATTAGAATCAACTAGATTTTCTCATAATTATTTACCACCTTCCACAAGTAAATTGATGAGATCCAGCTGATGCAATCGTCTCCTGCCTCTCCCATATTGGCTCCTGGACATCCAACATAAAACTCCAGCTTAATCCTCAATAAACAGAATTTCTCCTCTTTTCTCCCCACCCAAACAGCTCACAGAGTCTACTATATGAAAGGATTAAAATGCTACAGGCAGGCATTATCTTCTATGCAACTTCAGCTAAATCACTCATTATACTAGAGAAATCTCTAAATCGCCACCTTTGTGTCAATGAAATTTCGAAGATTGCTAGATATCAAATAATACGGCTGCACAACATCAAACCCCTTATCCCCAAAACAACTTCAAATATGCTGCCCAACTCCAGTCAGACTACATATTTGTAGGGAAATGCAGTACTCACCGCATTCCCCACATCTACCTCATCTCAAAACAAGACTTCACTCATGTTGTCAGACTCTACATGCACTTGACAATTTGACAGATTAGCACCTTTTCTCAATTTCCTCAACTGGCTTCCAAGTGAATCTACTTTTACCTACACCACATCTGGCCTCACCTATATGTCCACTGGCCATGACTCTCTCAAGCATCTCCCACAGGAACCCTACAACTGATCCATTCCATCAGATCTTCAAATCCAATGTGAAAGTACACTTAAAACATGCTGCCCAGCTTATTTTCCTCACTGGAATATGGTCAGTGTTCCAACCCATCCAAGGTGTGCCTCTTTGTCCAGTTCTAGATAAAGCATCAGGGACAACCTCTCTCCTCTGCTCCAGTCTTCTTCTCCCCAATCTTTTCTTCCTAATTTATAACTGTATGCAATTTGTAATCTCCTTTATGAGCCCAAGTCATCACAACCTGGATCTACAAAAGCAATGTCTACTGTCTGCCTTGAAATGATCATAAAGCAAAAAATCGGATGATGGACAGAATGCTGAACAAATCAAACATTCACCCCCCAGTGACAGATTTGGGTTAAATCCATTTTTTGCTCACCACGCCACCCCAGTTTGAACCCAGCTATATGCAAATCAGTCTTTGACCCTGCTCCCCATGGCAACAGTCCAGCCCGAACTGTCAGGCCAGGTCCTCCTTGGACCGGAAACAGGCATCCTGGGACCGGTTTTGGGGTAACAACCCTCACCAGCCAGGCGAGCCTGAATCCAGTGATGCAGTGAGCACGGGACCCACGTCTCGGCATACCCTTCCACTTAGGGCGACAAAAAGAACAGATGATGGACGGAATGCTGAACAAATTAGACAAATGAAAGGAAGGGCACAGGGGTCTTCACCCACTAAACCTCCCGGGCTGGTATTCAAAAGAATGTAGACTTGCTAAAATAGTGCTTTTAGAAGCAGTACAAAACATAACATAACATAAGGTGTATTTGTAAAGCGCACGTTCACCCCTAATGGGGTATCTTGGCGCTGAATAACAGATGTTTAATGTTACCCAACTCAATGGTACTCATTTTATCGAGAGCAACCTTCAGGCTTAGTCTTGAAGGAATGTTAAGCAGCTTGTTTTACCAGAATGCAGCCTTATAGTATTGGTTAAATGAAAGGAGAACCACACAGTAGTTATAAAAATATGCATTTATTAATATAACTCTCTAGTACGATAAAGTATCTTCTACACGAAGATAATCACAAAGCACACAATACTGTAGCACAGGAACAATAGTAAGTAGCACGAAAACATAGTGGGCTCCAGGGGGAGACCTAACCATATACTAAAATAGTGGTACAAGAATCACGACTCGAGTCAAGACAATGTCTAGAGGACGTAGAATCGTTGGGACCCCAAGGAGCCACCCACGGTGAGTAAGCAGGGACCACACGGAGGACGGGTGCAGTGTGAGAACACGACCGCATGCTCCGTACAATTCTATGGGGAAGTCGCGGTTGAAGTATTAAAGTTTAAATACCCTTCCCAGTGGACTTCAAAGAAACCCCGGGAAACTTAAAAGGCTGGAGAACCACCCCACCGTAGTACCAGAGTTGCCTATCCCTGGGAAGCTGGGTGCATAGGTCTGAAGTGACGTCGGAAACCGCCATCGATCCCAATGGAGGACTTCAAAGAAGAGCAGCTACTGGAACGAAAAAAAGTGTCTGTTGGAATCAAAAGGTGGATTTTTGTTGAAGAGTACCTGAAAGCTGAGGGGACAGAGTCTGGGTCACTCAGGAGTGACCACGGGCTCGGTAGACGAATGTCCACCGATGTCTGGTGCTTTAGGTGCGTTGAGGGGGTTCTTGACTCTGCAGCCACATAGACCTGGAGAAGTTGAGGACGACCAGGAGCCGGATGCGAGCTATCCCACAAAGGATGTTGAGTGCTGAGGGGTCAGTGTCCGGCGGGAGCACCAACAAGCCTTGGCAACGGCAACCCACGCAGGTCAAGGAAGGTTATGGTTTGGACCAGCAAGGTCCAGGAGACTCACCAAACACAGGGGAGTCGGGGCAAGCCTGGAGCAACCAGGGGGTCCCAAGAAAAGCAGTGTTGACCCTCAAGGGGACCCACAGGCCGGAGGCACAGGAGCCGTAAGGGGACCTCGAGCAGTTTCACAAAGCAACAGCCCACGGACCACTCGATGCGAGGAGGCTAGAGTTCTTTGTAGGAAATGGTGCCAGAGGTTGGGGCTACTTGGAACCCAGTGCACTTGTTCTGGAAACGCCAAGAAGCATATGCACTTGCAAATGATCGTGGTGGGTACTGCAGCCTCCACGAGGGATTCAAACTCAGTGAGAGGGCAGCTCGGACCTCGTGGGACTTGGAAACCCACCTCCTGTGTTACTGGAACCTTAGGAGTTCGTAGGAGCTCAGGAGCAGCAGACTGGTCAGTCGAGAAGTGGTGACTGTGGTTGCAGGAGAGTGACTCCTTCACTCCAAGAGAGATATCTTCAGTTGTCCTTGATGCTCCACAGGTCCTGCATAGAGCCTGTATGGTGCAAGGGCGCAGACAATGCTTCAGACTGAGAGGGAGACAAAGTCAGGCCCAAACAAAGTCCAGAGTGTCCAGACGGTCGAAGTTCAGTGGTTTCTGTTTCAGAATCTTGTCCACGTCGAATCTAGGGTCTTACAGCCAGGTAAGCCCGTTTGTACCCACGGGAGAGGGTTGGACAGTTTCAGGGGAAACTCCCAGGGGAGGGTCTGGACAGTGGGGAGGTTACTCCCATGTCCTTTGTACAGTTTTGCGATAGAGCATAAGCCAACGGCTCCCAGGACTGGTTTGAACTGAACTATGCACAGGGACACCAAATGCGACTTTCAGTCGCTGGCAAGCAACCCACCTAGGCCCAATACACTAAATCCTGTCTGGGAGGTGGTCACACCGCCCTGTGACAGGATGCCTATTGTTCTGCCTTCCCCTGCTCGAGCTTGGCTCAGCAGCAGGAGGGCAGAAATGTGTCTCTGGTAGGCAGCAACCATTTTGTGCTGCCAGGGACTAGAAGGCTGGTACCAGGAACACCAGGGACCTCACGAAGCTCGTTTCTGAGGGGTGGAATCATACCTCCCACACCAGTTACCAGTGTGGGGGTATAATTCCACAATGTTTGACACCTAACACGATAGGGTTAATTTCAGCCGTTTTAGAGTTGGTCATCACGCGGTCGCACAATGCCACTCTAAATGTCGTAAATGACTGATACACTTACAACCCGGGAGAATGGACTCCGTAGGCTGCAGGGGTGTTCTGCTCCTGCAGTGGCACCCTCTCACTTAGAACCAAGCACCCTGCCTTCAGGATTGTTAAGGCCTGCTATAGGGGTGACTTATAGGTTTTAAGTGCAGTGACCCTTAGATATAGTAAAGCTAAATCCTAATTAGGTGGTGCATGCTCCAACTTACACAGGCTGCATTGGCAGAACTGTAGTTCCATTTTGCATGGCCTCCCCTGGGTGGCATAATACATGCTTCAGCCCAAGGGAGGCTTCTGGGGTACCTATGCCCTGGTTACATGTGTACCATATACTAGGGACTGACAAGGGTACCATAGAATCCAATGTGGAGTGTACCAAGGTACATTTCGTAACAGTTCAGTGAGAAAGCAGATAGACTGGGGTCCTGATTAGCAGGATCCCAATCGGAAAAAAGTGGGGGTAACCATAAGAAGCAGATCCTACTTTCCTCCATATGGTATCTCCGATGACCTCCTGAGAAACTTGGAAATATTGCGCAATGAGGCCTTTGCACAGGTGGAATTTGAGTGGGGATCCGACCAATAGGTTACCCATTAATCGTGGACTAGGACAATGTTGTGTGCTTGCCCCCACATTGTTCAGCTTATAGATCAACGGAGCAGTAAAGTGGTTGGCAAACTGCAATCATGATGCACCAAAATCTGCTGGCATTAGCACCCCAATTCTCATGCTTGCAGACGATACTCTCCTACTTTCTAGAACTCCACAAGGCCTCAATCCCTATTGGATGATTTCATGCCATTTTGCACTGTAAGGGGATTAGAGGTAAACCCTACAAAATCAAAACTTATGGCATTGAATCCCCATCGATCCGTCAGAAGCAGGATGTTGGTAGAGTGGATGCCCCTAGAACAAGTAAAAAGCTTCGAATATAATGGTGTAAGATTGGCAAGATAGGATAAAGCAGAGTTATCCTATTACAAAGGGAGTCAGCAATGGCAAGGAAATACAAGCCCACTTCAAGTGACGCTGTATCATCAGCTCTCAAGGCTTATAGAGTCACTGAGTTGTCAGGGGCCACATATGGGGCGGAAGACTGGGGCTGTGCAAACGTGTCCTCGCTAACTCAAACCGAAAATAAATGTATTAGGTAATTGTTTAGCCTGCCCCAAATGCTTTCCTCTTATTCCCCGAAGCACTGTTTTTTTGGGCACTAAATATGATAGACCTTGTGGTGCTCCCAAAACCTCTACCAAACTGGTTACAATTATAGATGACGCCTGAACTGGTGCCCTAAAGAGGGGCCCTAGCAGATCTAATAAGTACTGACAAAAGCATACGTACCCCATGGCTCAAGAAGGTAAAATATCTTTGTGAAATCATCAAAATGGAGGTGGATGGAGTGTGGCTTTCCCCAAAACACAATGAACAAAGCTATAGCTAATAAGCTGAAGCAAGCTTTCTGGGAAGCCATGCTGTTGCAAACTTGGAATTACCAAAAAGTAGGGTGCACAACTGAAATATTCTTCCAACACGAATGCACCCCTAGTTTTAAACCATAACTGGATAGGATTAGGTCACCACAAGCCAAAAGCCTGTATATAAAAATCAGGGTTGGTTGTCTACCGTTAAGATCTTTTACTTGCAATTGGATAAAACAAGGTCTTCATTATCTCGGTGTGCTTTTTGTCTGCTCCTTCAAGAAACAGAGGAACACTCCCACTTTTGCCCTGGATATGGCTTGCCCTGAAGAAGGTGGATTGTTGCAGTATATGAACTCTTGGGTACAGCTCACACTTGGGAAGCTCAGACTCCTCAGATAGGACACAAAAGAACAAATCGTGTCTGCTGTTTCTAGGTTCCTCCTTTGGGAATGGAGAATTAGATAAAGCGGCTAATGAGATGTAATGGATGACATCGACGTTGTGATGCTTTTAATTTGTGTGCTTAAAGTCACAATAATATTGCAATGTTTCTATTGCTTCTCAAAACATGCACTTTTATGATTTCTTTTAAAGATGTTTTAACAATTTGAATGATTTGCATGACAGAATGTTTCTATGTATGTATGTACTACTTTTATGGGTTTTTACAAGCTGAATAAAGTATTATTAATGAGTAACAGATGACACTAGCAGAGAACTCAGCTGATGAGCCACATCTATGCAAATATTTCAAACATGCCTCATTCTTCCATCCAGCCATGTATGTCAAGAAGAAGAACTTTCACTTATAAAAAAAAAAGTCAGACCTGTTATGTTTGTCAATGCTTGATTTATACAGTTCTTAGTAATCTGCTCAGGGTTGGAAGAGGAAAGACCATTATCCAGTTTTTGACAGCACTGAAACTACTTGCTGAGAAGAAACACCTACTTGGGGCAGAAGAAGATGAGACAGCAAACCACATTACCTCCTCGTCCAGTCTTCCTCGCCACAGTATTCACATATGAGCCTCAGGCTCCACACAGAACTCCAAGTAAAATTAAAAGAGCAGCGCTCTAGTCTCCCCTCCCTCCTCCAATATGGCCCCCAGTGTCTTCAGCCAATCCCATAAAGGGATACAGAACCACCATCACGACCTGTTCTTTTTTTCTGCACTTCTCCGAGTGCTGTGTTGCCTGTGTTGACCAGTGGTGTCATCAGGTGAGTGGGGCTGGGTTCCTGCTTCAGCGGTCCCGTTATGCCCTTGGGTATCTAGTTTGGGGGTAGTAGTGTGTTTTTACACGATCGTTTGTTTAATGTGTTGTATTGTACCTCCTGCTACTACCTTTGAAGCCTCTGGTCCTGCTTTAGCGGACTTTCAGTGGCGTTCGTCTTGTTTTCTGCCTGTGTCGTACGGTGACACTGACGATCCCTCGTGGTCTGTTTCATTTCCCGGCCGCGCGTCCTGCTTAGCGGACATAGCGCGGCCGGATGCATTTGATCTGGGGGCCCGAGGCTCCCGGTATCATTCTTACCTGCTATTGAGGCCGCGTGTGCGTGCTGTGGGGGCGGGTAGATCCCGTAGGCATTTCTTTTGACTGATTCTTCGTTGTGAGTTCCTTGTTGTTCCGATCTGTCTCGGACCTCGCTTGCACGGTATGTGGGCATGCGCGCGGCTGTTTCTCCTCCATTTATGATTGGATTGTCTGATTACAGGTACTGGCTTGTTTGGTTGCCTAGCAACCCCGGGGCCTTTTCTGCCAGGCGTGTTGTCTTCTTACCTGCCTGTGTTTCACTTCATGCGTTCACTGGTGTATAGCTGTGATGGAGAGTGGTTCTGTGCCTGGTTCTGCTCCGGAGGCTTCTGGTTCTGGTATCCAGATTCCCTCTATGGAAATATTACAGCAGATGATAAATTCTGCTGTGGCTGCTGCTATGCAAGGTCAGATGCCTGTTCCTCCTGCGAAGCGGGCTAAGGTTGATGGCGCTGCAGCTGCTGATTCTGACATTGAGGAGGAGGTTGATGTCAGGGGTCGTTTTGTGCAGGGTGCCGACCTGAAGGAGGTGCTGGGTCACATTAGAGAGAACTTGGTGTTTCCTGCTTCTGTGGTTCCTCTGGAAGACTATCTCTTTGCACAATACCAGCGTCCTGAGCCTGATTCTTTGCCTTTACACTCTTCGGTCTTGAAGGTCCTGGAGAATGAATGGAAGGATGCGGACAAAGGTTCCTTTCCACGCTTTTTGAGTAAAAGGTACCCGCTCCAGGACTTTGATGTGAAATTCCCTTCTTCGGTGAAGGTTGATTCATTGTTGGCCAGCATGGCGTCTCATGGAACTGTAGTGTCTGAGGATTCTTCTCCTGCTGACCCGGTTGACCGTAAAGTGGATGGTGCGGTGAAACGCACTTTTGCGGCTGCGAATTTCTCTATCAGGGCGGCTGCATATGCGTCTTACACTATACAATCCTTGCTTAAGGATTTTCAGTCTCTGTCTGAATTGATGGACCAGGGGGAGGATGTTTCTTCTACCCTGGCGATGATGGAGCAACAAGTTCGGTTGCTTTCGGATGTCTCCTTTGACTCTTTAGGTGCAGCGGCTTCCGCGGCTGGGTCTTCAGTTGCTGCGAGGCGACAGTTGTGGCTTCGTTCATGGAAGGCTGATGCTGCGCAGAAAAATCTCCTGATGAAGATTCCTTTTTCTGGGGTTAAACTTTTTGAGTCGCTGATGGATGACATGGTTAAGAAGACGGCGGAGGACCGTAAGCTCCTGGCTCCTGAGAGGGCGGGTCACTTCCGTTCCTTTGGTTCTCAGAGGGCTTTTGGCCCTTCTCGGAGGGGTCGAGCTGGTCAGCCCTTTCGTGGGAGGGGGCGTGGCCGGGGTGCTCCTTCCTTTGGAAAAACCTGGTTCTCCGGTTCCTCTTCCTCCTCCACTCCTGCACCAAAGTCGTGACTGGATCGCTCCTGGTATGGGTCCGGTTGGGGGTTGCCTCAGTTTCTTCCTGGAGTCTTGGAGACTGTCTGTATCGGACAAATGGGTGCTGCAGGTGGTTTCAGAGGGTTTGCGTATTGGATTTATCCAAACTCCCCCAGACTGTTTCAGGGCTACTCCTTGTCCCAGGGATCCTGTGAGGAGATTGGCGCTTTTGGAAGGCATCGAATCCCTGGTGGTAAAGGGTGCGGTGATTCCTGTTCCCATCGTTCAGTTGGGGTTGGGTGTGTATTCCATCCTATTCCTGGTGTCGAAGCGCACTGGGGATCTTCGCCCTGTGATGGACCTGAAGTGGGTGAATACTTACATCCCTCACCAAAAGTTCAGATGGTTTCCCTTCAGTTGATCCTTCCTCTGATCTCTCAGGGCGACTTCCTTGCATCGATAGACTTGAGGGATGCTTATCTACATATCCCTGTTCATCCCGAATCTCAGAAATTTCTCCGGTTTTGCGTGATGGGTCAGCATTACCAATTCCAGGTAATGCCATTTGGACTCTGCTCTGCTCCCAGGGTCTTTACTAAGGTTCTGGCTCCTCTTATTGGCCTTTTGCATGGGGAGGGCATTAGTGGGTTTCCTTATCTGGACGACATTTTAATTTCTGCTTCTTCTCTTCCCAAGGCGGAGTTGCATGTCAAGAGGGTGTGCCATGTCCTGGAACATCATGGGTTCCTAGTGAATGTACCGAAGTCCTCCCTGGTTCCTGCACAGGAATTGACTTTCATTGGGGCTCTGTTCAGGACTCAGTTGGGTATGGTGTTCCTACCTCCTCCCAGGATTCTGTCCCTGATGGCTGCTGTTCGTGCCCTGTTGGTGGGACATTCTCATCCTGTGAGCCTATGGCTGAGGGTTCAGGGTCTGATGTCGGCGTCGTTGTTGACTGTGCCGTGGGCTCGACTACACATGTACCCGTTGGTGTCACACGTTTTGTCGCATTGGGACCCCTGTTCCCTAGATATGACTGTTTTGATTCCTATGTCGGAGGAAGTTCGGGTGGTCCTGGGTTGGTGGTTGGACGAGGGTCATCTGTCCAGGGGCCGTCCATTTCTGATTATTTCCACCCGCGTGGTCACTACCGATGCCAGCCTGCTGGGGTGGGGTGCTACTCTGGGGGATTCAACGACTCAGGGGGTTTGGCCTCAGTCGGTGTTGTCATGTTCCTCCAACTACAAGGAGCTGAAAGCCGTCCTTTTGGGTTTGTTGGATTTCTCGAATCTGGTTCAGGGTCACCATGTGCAAGTTCGAACGGACAATCAAGTTGTGATGTCATATATAAACCATCAGGGTGGGTGCAGGGTTCAATCCCTCAGTTGCCTCAGCCGTCGGATTTGTTGTTGGGCGGAGTTGAATCTGGAGTCCCTATCTGCCATTTATCTTCCTGGCGTGGAGAACACTGTGGCGGATTGTCTGAGCCGGGTGTTTCCCTCCATGGGCTCTTTGTCCCTGACACATGTGATGTTCAGGAGGTTGCAGCGGATGTTTGGTTGTCCGATTATCGACCTCTTTGCTTCCCAGGACAATTTCAAGATCCGTTGCTTTTGCACAATTATGCCTTGCCGGGATGCATGGAGGGTGGATGCCCTGTCGTTCCCTTGGCCGAAGGGTCTATTGTATGCCTTTCCTCCTGTTCCCCTGATTCCGGCGGTCTTGCAGAAGATCAAGAGGGAGGGATCCTTTGTGCTTCTCATTGCTCCGGGTTGGATGCGTCGCCCTTGGTATCCCCTGATGTTGGAATTAGCTGTGTCTCCGGGGTGGGCCTTGCCATTCAGTCCTTATCCTCTGTTGGGTCCTCTTCTTCCTCTGCCTGTGTTCCGTTCATTGGGTCTGCGGGCCTGGCTCTTGAAAGGGATTCGTTGATGCGTACTGGCTGTTCATTGGCTGTGGCTGGGGTCATTCAGCAATCCAGGAGACCTTCTACTCTTAAATCCTATGCTAAACACTGGGATAATTTTGTTTCTTGGTGTCTGTGTCACGATCTGTCGGTGGCTTCTTTGGATCCGGCTCGCATTTTGGATTTTTTGAATGATGGATTTGTGCTGGGCTTGGCCATTTCGACTCTTTGGGCTCAGTGGGCTGCGATTCAGGCGTTCCATGTCCTCCCTTTAATTTCTGTTTCGCCTTTGGTTGCTAGACTTTTTAAGTCTCTCTCTTTCCAACGCCCCCGTCCTATTTTGTGTCCTCCACCTTGGGACCTGCCTTTGGTTTTGCGCTCCTTGCAGTTGGCTCCCTTCGAGCCTTTGGAGTCGGTGGAGTTGAAGTTTTTAACACTCAAGGTGGTGTTTCTTGTGGCGATTGCTTCGGCCAGACGTATGGGTGAGTTGGGTGCCTTCCTCCGTTCTGCTCCCTTTTTGTTGGTTTTGTCGGACAGGGTGGTGTTGCGCCCTCATCCTACGTTCATTCCGAAAGTGGATTCTTATTTTCACAGGTCTTCTGAGGTGGTGCTTCCATGTCTTTGTCCTGATCCTTCCTCGGATGAGGAATCCCTGTTGCACCTCTTAGATGTTCGTCGTGCTTTATTGATATATTTGTCTCGCACGTCTTCATTTTGCAAGGTGGACAACTTGTTTGTCAATTATGGTTTGTCACGTCAGGGACTGAAACCCTCCCTCTCGACGATCAGTCGCTGGATTAAGGAGGCCATTTTGTTGGCGTATGCTTCGGTTTCTGAGGTTCCCTCCCTTCCTGTTCAGGGGCGTTCCACACGCTCTGTTGCTGTGTCTTGGGCCTCCTTCAAAGGGGTGTCCATGGAGGATGTTTGCCGGGCTGCTACTTGGTCTTCACCTCATACGTTCATGTCCCATTACCGCCTCCAGGTTGGGGGTGGGGGTTCTGTTTCATTTGCATCTTCTGTTTTGACTGCGGGGATGCCTTGAGAGGTTGTCTTTGATTGCTGTACCTCTGTATATTAAACTTGGTTTTTCACTGCACTTTGGTGTGGTCTTTTCCTTACATGAAGCTGATTGCTTTGGTATCGGCTCATATGTGAATACTGTGGCGAGGAAGACTGGACGAGGAGGTAATGCCCCGATTACTTACCGGTAATCTTCATTACTCCGAGTCCTAGTCTTCCTCGCCACAGTATAGTTTCCCTTCCCTCCCGGCCCTGGTGGTGGCTTCATGTCTGCGGCTTTGTGTATCAGGTCGTGATGGTGGTTCTGTATCCCTTTATGGGATTGGCTGAAGACACTGGGGGCCATATTGGAGGAGGGAGGGGAGACTAGAGCGCTGCTCTTTTAATTTTACTTGGAGTTCTGTGTGGAGCCTGAGGCTCATATGTGAATACTGTGGCGAGGAAGACTAGGACTCGGAGTAGTGAAGATTACCGGTAAGTAATCGGGGCATTTTTAAAAGCTAGATATAAAAGAGGAGGGATCACCTTAAAAGGGAAGGATGCTTTGGCAAGCACAATGTTTATGAAAGATCATTGGTCACTTTTCGAACAAAATACATATTTCGTACATAATAACAGAACCCATACACAAGTTTGTATCTACTGCCATGACAATAAAGGGTTGTTTTATTAATGAATGTCTCGTTCTTACCTCGTTTTCTGCTCGGAGTGTTGAAAATTCACTTTTTTCAAGGATAACCATATCTTTTCGGATGGAGTCCAGATGAGCCATTATCTGCTGAATGGTTATTTCCTGGGGCAAAAAAAATCTAAGTTTACAATGATGCATATGCCAACTACTGCTACCGCTCCTATGAGTTCATCCCACATGTGGCTGTGGAAGACGGCGATGCGCATCCCGTGCCGCTAGGCTCCATACTGACCCATACACACAAGGACACACCCCGTTCGGAAATTAACTCAATCGATGCCACCATCGCAGCCTGGCAGGCACTGGGCCGAAGAGCAGATAAACTTCCACTATACTCTCCACTTATGCCTCTGGCACACCCCGCTGGCATATCAGTCACTCACGAGAAAGGGGTCCTGCACACTCTCACATTAGCGGGCATCGACAAAATGCGAGACCTCTGCCCTGCAGGTAGCTTTCTAGGGCAAGCGGACTTAAGCTATGTGCAAAACCAGACTAAAGAAAGCACTACAGGCACACTACCCTACTTTCCCGACACAACCCCGACACTACAATCACTACACACTCTGCTCACCAGCACAACGAAACGTAAGTTGGTGACAAAACTTTACCGAGCGGCTAGAGATGAAACTCCCCTACCTCACAACACAAGCATGGATAAGTGGAACGAGAACCTAGAGCCGCCGCTCACACAGAAGGACTGGGCGCACTGCTGCCAACTGACTCAAGCACTCACTTCTAACAGCAATCTACACATTATTCACTTTAAATACATTCATCAAGTTTATTATACACCGTACAAGCTATTCAAATACGGCCTTAGAGAGCATGATAGATGTAAGCGCTGCGGCGCTCCGGGGGCGGATTTCTGGCACCTGGCATGGGAATGTGGGAAGGTAGCGGAATACTGGATAGCTGTGATTAATATCATACACGGTATGACCAATATAGACTTGGGCTGCACCCCCCATGTGTGTTTACTTGGCCTTGTGCCCTTCCTCAAAGGTGCGATATGCAGACTAGTGAACATAGCTTTGCTGCTTGCGAAGCGCCGGGTGGCGATGTCCTGACAGAGCCGCCCGAGTCCCTCAACCTCTCTGTGTTTAAAAGATATGGCATACTGTTGTGAAAAGTTGGCCCTATATGCTGAGGAACTGCCTACTACCTCCAGGCCCAAGGATATTTGAGAACCACTGCTGCAGTATCTTCGCTCACAGGGCGATGGAATGCCCTGTGCTTCTGATGTATAATCTGAGGGCCTGTCATGAACTTCGCCCTGCACTGTATGTATACGCTATGTTGGAAGGTACACACTGTCACACCACTTTGTTGCCACGGGTTTTTCTGTTTGTTTACTGATGAATGCATTTATCATTGCTATGTATGTATCATGCATAAATTTAATAAAAAAGTTTTCATGTCAGACAATAAACATGGCAATACATCGAGTCCTTAAAAAAAAAAGTTTACAATGATGCAACACTTCCACACTATCTATATACCAAAACAATACGAGCATGTTCATTACACCATTTTGTATTATGTTACAGCTGTCTGAATGGATTTTTCTATTGTTTAAGAAAAACGGACCATACAAAAATGATTCCAGGGGGACATTTTACGGTCTGTAACTACCACATTAACTGAGGAACCTGCATCTTGAAGGTTGCATTACTGTCCAGCCCGCAAACCAGTTCTAGTTCTAGCACCACCGACCTATGCATACAGTTAGCTTGAGAACATTGGTTAGTCATTGTGATGTGATGGTGACACAAAACATACATAAGCAAGCATTGGCAATAGGTCTCGCTTGCGTGACATGCCAAGATCTTTTAGCCGTGCTGTACAGCAGAGTGGCTGCTGTTCAGTATGGGTAAAAGTTAGTGGTGTACAGTAGAGTGGCATAGAGTAGAGTGGAATAGACTGGAGTGGCTTAGAGTAGACTGAAGTATAGTGGAATAGAGTGCTGCAGAGTAGAGTGGCATAAAGTGGAGCGGCGCAGAGTGCTATGGACTGGCACTGTCTTGAAGTGCATAGAATGGAATGACAGAGTAGATATTCATACAGTGGTGTAAAGTACAGTATCAGAGCGGGATGGAGTGGCGTAGAGTGGCAATGTGTGGCATAGAGTGGAGCGGCGTAGAGTAGAGTGGTATTGTGTGGAGCGGCATGGAGTAGAGTGGAGTGACAGAGTACAGTGGTGGAAAGTAGAGTGCCGCAGAGTAGAGTGGCATGGAGTAGAGTGACTTAGCAAGGGATTGTGTGGAGTGGCGTGGTGTAGAGTGGCATGGAGTAGAGTGACTTAGCAAGGGATTGTGTCGAGTGGCGTGGCGCAGAGTGGCGTGGCGCAGAGTGGCGTGGCGCAGAGTGGCGTGGCGCAGAGTGGCGTGGCGCAGAGTGGCGTGGTGCAGAGTGGCGTGGTGCAGAGTGGCGTGGTGCAGAGTGGCGTGGTGCAGAGTGGCGTGGTGCAGAGTGGCGTGGTGCAGAGTGGCGTGGTGTAGTGTGGCGTGGTGTAGTGTGGCGTGGTGTAGTGTGGCGTGGTGTAGTGTGGCGTGGTGTAGTGTGGCGTGGTGTAGTGTGGCGTGGTGTAGTGTGGCGTGGTGTAGTGTGGCGTGGTGTAGTGTGGCGTGGTGTAGAGAGGGGTGATATGGAGAGGTGTAGAGTGGCATGGCATAGAAGGACACTGTGTGGAGAGGAGTAAAGTGGCGTGGGGTGGAGTGTAAAGGAGTAAAAGTGTGAATAGAGACAACAGATAGGGTGAAAGCAAGAGAAATAAGAAGCCGTATGTCTGTGTTAAAAGTAGGAAAGCGCATCGCACATCCCGAAATAATACTGAATTGCTTATGAAATAAAAATAAAACAACAGTGTGATGCAAAAAGATGAGGAAGAACAAAGAAGAGGAAGAATGTATACCTGGTCCATGCTCCTGGGAGGAACTAACACACGGAAGGAAGGGAAGCCTACTGTATCTAAGCAATCGAAAGATTGAAAATGAGAGTGATAATGAAAACAACTAATGGTATGCTGTGGGCGAGTTGTGAGCCGCTTTGTTTGCCATAAGTTGGCTGGGTATGCTCAGACGTTAAGTCCCTTGCTCACTTTGCCACTGGATTCAAGCAAGCCTGGCTGAAGACGGCTGAAATGCCAGAAACCGGTCCTAGGAAGCTTGTTTCCGGTCCAGGGAAGGCATGGCTTGGCAGTTCGGGCTGGACTGTTCCCATGAGGCACAGGGTCAGACTGATTTGCATATGGCCATGTCTGAACTGGGGTGGCAGAGTGGGCTAAAGAACGGTGATGGATCAAACCCAGATCTGTTGACTGGGTGTGAGTGTTTGATTGGTTCTGATGCTGCGTCCATCACCACCCCCTTTTGTACCGCAAGATTAAAGAGCAGCAAGTTGACAATATCGGAGTTGCGCTAACAAACCGATGACATACAGAACGGTTTTCTAGAGCCAACTTTTATTTTCAGCTCGACTGAAAGCAAGGAGAGGACTGACCCAAAATTATTAATTACAACACTTAAAAGGAACTCCCCAATTTCGCGTGAAAAGCAGAAGATACTGCAAGCCTTTTCAGCTAAATCTCACTTCACCCAACCCTTCTTTTTATTAAAATATGTGAATAACTTATGGCACTGATAGAACCAACGAGCCTAACAAGGCAATCCCGCCCTTGATCTTAGCATGCACCCGTTGACGTTTACCTGGTTATAAAACCATTGCTACGTATACTGCCATCATAACAAAGCAAAAACTCCCTTTTTAGAGACGCCTTGCACAGCAGAAGAAAAAGCACCCCATGTCCTATCGGTCAAAAAGCAAAATGATTAAGTATAGATATGGGTTTCTTGAAGACATGCGATGTTAGATTTGAAATGAGTATCTCCATTCACACCTTATGTGGCCTAGAGCAAGAGTTTTATTTAGCCCATTACCAACGCAAATTAGAATCCTGAAAAGAGGGCTACTAAAAGTACTAGCCTTTCAATAGGTATGGAGCAGAAAAAAATATAAGCCTGAAACTTAAAGAAAGTGTACTGTGCCATATTTTTCAATTTTTACTACTAACCGCACTTCTTGTCCTCTCCCTCCTTTACTCTTCTCCCAGATTAACTTCAACTCTAATTCTTGCCCATCCAACCCCTCTACGGTGGAAATAGCCAGCTATCAGGGGAAGGGATACCGCATCCCGCCACCAACCACATAATCATTGATTTTCACTTGACTGAAAAAAAAAATTAAATGTGTAACAGCATCAAGAATGCACTGCAAGTAGCCAGCCACAGGCCAAACTTTCTCAGATTACTAACCCCCTGCCTGAAAACCAGCTATAGATCAGACAATATCTGAATTCCAAAAGCTTAAATGTTCCTAATCTTTTACTTATGAGGTACAAAAGCACATGTGGAGTTCTAAATTATTTTCAAGTTAGCTGGCTAATCAAAGTAGACAAATGCTCCAGTCACCCAGTCTGCCAAATCATCTGTGAAGTCGTGATTGTCGGTCCATGGTGGCATGGCACACATCCCCTCGTATATGTAATGAAAAAACATTTAACTGATAGTGGGCTGGACAGACGAGCTGGTCACCAATGAGATGTCTCAGCAGAAAATGACCTACTTGGATCCAGATGGAACGAGGATTACTATCGGCATAAAAGCAGGCACCAGAACGCAACTGTGACTGCTGAGTGTCAAGGCGGTGTCAAGGCATGTTGACGCGATAAGGAATAAACAGGATTTAGCCCAGTTCACCCTCAAGCCAGAAAGGGCAGCAAAGTCAGCGAGTGTGTGAACCAGTGATGTGGGAGTCGAACGTAGATGTTGGCGGTATGGAAGGAGATCATCTTCGTAGAGAGATATTGTTAGAAATGGGGGTCTCTAGTTGGCAGAGGTAGGTACCTTTGTCCAAATAGGGACCCTTGCTTCTAGTTAGGGTAAGGGGGATACACTTCTAAAATAACCCCTGCTCACCACTTTGGTAGCTTGGCACGGGCAGACAGGCTTATCTCAGAGGCAGTGTGTAAAGCATTTGTGAACACAGAGTAATACAGTGAAAACACTACAAATGGACACTACACCAGTTTAGAAAAAAAAGTAATCTTTGTCTAAACCAAACAAGACCAAAACAACAAAAATCCACAATACATTAATAGAAATATGACTCTGAAAGCAAATTGCAGATGCGATACTTTTCACACAAAGTACCTTGGATGCGTTGCGCACAGAAAGAAAAAGGGTAATAATATCGGCATTTATAGAGCGCGACACCTACCTCAAAAAGAGGTGTTCCGGGCCTATAGCGGGAAAGCAGTAGAGAGGGATTACCAAGATTCTAGCTTTGGCTAAATAGCCAAGTCTTCAAAGTATTTCTGAATTCACATTCAGACTGGATAAGGCACATGTTGGGAAGCAGAGAATTCCACAATCTGGCCGTTACCACCGTGAAGGATCTGCCCCCTATGCATGACTTCGTATAGCGAGGTTCACAGAGCAGGTGCTCAGAGTTTGACCTCAATGACCGTTTTTGTTCTTAGAGGTATGACCGATGCTTACGGTTACTGGGACATCTGCATCGCAGTGCCCAGAAGGCCATGGTCAGGGCCTTGAACTCTATCCTTTTCGCTACCGGAAGCCAGTGGAGCAGTCTTATAAGCGGAGAGATGTGGTGTTGATATGGTACTCGTCTAATTAATCTCGCAGCCGCATTTTGTACCATCTGCAATCTTGTGATCATATGGGCAGATAATCCCAGGTATAGACAGTTTGCATAGTCCAGCCGAGATGTCACTGTGGCATGGACTCTACGGCAGTCCCCCGGCATTAGATGCAGAAATGTCCTCAGGCATCTCAACTTGCCGAAGCATGAGGCTGCTGTATGACGTACTTGAGCTGCGAATGAAAGATCAGTTTCTCATTTTATGGCCAAGTTTATTGCCGTTGTTGCTGGGATAGGTGGCAGGCCCATTTCCGCATGCCACAAAAGTCCAGCTGACGGAGGAGATGCCTTACCAAAGAACAAGACCTCTGTCTTCTCCGCATTGAGCTTCAGTTTATTGTTATTCATCCAACAGGAGATGTCTTTCAAGCATCCCTTAAATCTAATGAGAGAGTCCGCAGAATGATCTTTGAAGGAGAACACCAACTGGGTGTTATCTGCGTATGATATTGCCTTTACTTCCCAGTTGGCAATGAGCGAAAACAGGGGTGCCAGATAGGAATTGAAGAGTTGCGGGCTCAAGGCCGAACACTGCGCTACCCCACACCACAGAGGCTTAGGTTCCGACTGAAAGGGTTCAAAAGCTACACTCTGCGTGCGGTCTTTAAGATAGGACTGTAGCCAGGAGAGAACCATCCCTCCCAATTCCATTGATTTGAGGCTATCTAATAAGATTTGGTGATCACAGTGTTGAATGCTGCGGACAGGTCCACAAGTACTAGCATTGCAGATGCTCCCGTGTCCACAGTCATTCTTACTGACATGCCACCTCCAACAGCCCTGTCTCGGTACTTAAACTGGACCGAAAGCCGGACTGCGCGTCATGCCGAATGTCATGCCCATCAATGAAGTTAGCCAGTTGGCACTGTACCATCTTTTCCAACATCTTCGTGGGTGCTGGCAATAATGAGATCGGGCGGTAGTTGTTGAGCTCTTCCGGGTCTACATTAGGCTTTTTCATCAGGGGCAATAACATAGCATGTTTCCATACATCAGGGAAGATGCCCAGGGAGTTCATATATGATTCAGATCGAGATTAATCAGGTGAGCCACTGTCTTCCACAATTTTGGGGGACGTGGATCCTCTGGGGACCCCGACTTACATTTCAGGATCTCCGTCAGGGAGGAATTCCAGAAAAGTATCCTCGATATTTCGGATTCCCAATGCATCTGTTTCAGCTGTCTCCATCTCTGTCTTGAAGGGGTCATAGACCTTCAGGATTTTATTTTCAAAAATGTCAGATAACTTCATACACTATGAGGGGGATGGCTGTATCTTGCTCTCAAGTGCTGCAGACTTGGTGAAGGAGCTGACTAACTTGAAGATTTTCTTGCCCGAGTTCTCAGCGCTGTTAATGCGCTTCACAAAGTAGTCTCTTCTTGTCACCCTCATCAACTTGTGGAGCTCTTTTAGAGCTTTCTTATAGGCCAGTTTAGCCATTGAGCTATAATCTTTCCTCCAGAGGCGCTCCATTTTTTTACATCTACTTTTTTCCACTCTGAGATCCTCAGAGAACCAGGGGGCAGATGGAGATTTTCTTGAGATTATAGTTTATAGCTACGGTGTCCAAAATGGCAGAGATCCACCTGTACAGTGCGGGTGTGCCTACATTAGGGTCACTAGTTAATTGCAATTGACTCTCCAACCGTGCTGGACCAAGGGTCTCTGCTGTTAGCTTCTTCTAGTTTCTTTTTGGCATATTGTGTATTTCTCCACCAGATTGTAGTTTTACCAGACTGAACGAGAAAGGGACCAAGTAATGGTCAGTCCAGACCATTACTGCGGGGTTTCGGCTACCAAGGACGAAATACTCTTGAACAATAAATCTAAGGTATGGCCTATGCAGTGAGTTGGGGATTTTACATGCTGTGTGAGATATGCTCCATTTAGAGACATGGTTAGCTGAGAAGCATGCGTACAGCCAGGATCATTTATATGCAGGTTGAAATCTCCTACGGCTGTTTAGTTGGCATATTGCAATGACCTCTGGGCAATGAAGTTGCATAGGTCTGGGGTTAGACTGGGTGAACAGTCTGGCGGTCTATATATCAAAAGTCCTGCAAAGGACGTCGTGGGTCCAGTCTTTATACAGAAATCCAGACCTTCTATCAAGCCCATATTTCTCAGCTCTGTGGTGGAAATCCCCCATGAATCCCTCACAATGATGGCTACCCCTTAGCCCCCCTCTTTTCTCACCTTTCCTGTATGCGCAAGAGATTTTAAAACCCAGGGGAATAGCCAGGGTCAACACTGGTTTTGTTTCCTCCTTTAACCACGTTTCGGTCAGAAAAATCACATCCCATCTGTTGTCAAACAGCGATTACCAAATATCATCTGCATGTTTGGGCAGTGACTTGCAATTAATCAGACAGGCTCTTATCTGCACCAAGGCCATGGGGCTCATGCCCCTTTTTCCCAGGGGCATCCCCATATTCCCTAAAACAAAATTACAACTTTTGCAGTAGTGAGGGAGTACGAAGTTCACCATGTTAATATCATGGCCAGCTGGACATAAGTTCCACCTTAAAGCCAGGAGAGAGTCCTGTGTCCAAGAAATGCTCTTACCGCTAGTGAAAGGGCCAGCGTGGCTAGCGCTGGCTGCGATCCGGACGCGGACAGGTGCCGAAAGGGCTTGCCTTTGGCGTGCCCGCTGCACGTCCATGCACACATGCCGGTTATGTAGAGTACCAGCCTTGCTAGCCGGAAATGAGGGAGCCAGGGGAAGGAGTCCCTCTGCTCAAACGGCCCGAAGAGCCGCGGCTGACCGGGGACCAACACAGGCGGATAAAGTGCAAACAGTAAAGCAGGTAACTAGATCAGATTTTTAAAATAAGCAATCAGTGATCAGTAGTTATTAGGCAGTGATTAAAAATCCTCCAGCATAGCCCCTCGGCGCGCTGCTTACATACAGCTGCGCGTCAGTGCACACATGCCGGTTATGTAGAGTATCAGCTATGCTAGACGTAAATGAGGGAGCCAGGGGGAGGAACAACGTCCCTCCGCTCAAACGGCCCAAAGACCCGCGGCGGACTGGTACCAGCAAAGGCCGATAAAGTGCAAGTGCAAACAGTAAAGCAGGTAACTAGATAAAAAATGTAAAATAAGCAATCAGTGATCAGTAGTTATTAGGCAGCGATTAAAAATCCTGCAGCGTAGCCCCTCGGCGCCTGCTTACATACAGCATTGAAGGTGATGCGTCGGTTCCTTACACTCACGGAAGGTGATGTGTCGGTTCCTTGCTCCGGAAAGTGATGCGTCGGTCCCTTAATGCTGCGCAGGGGAGGTTATTCGTAGGTTCCTTTCCGGAGAGGAGGTGATGCGTCTGTTTCTTACTGTGTGGAGAGGTGATGCGTCGGATTCTTACTGCTAATCCCAATGATGCGACAGACTTGGCACCTCGATGCGATGAGTCAATCCGGGACTATGCGTGGGTTCTTGAAGCCAAAAAGCAGGGCTTGCGGCGAAATCAGTGATCTCGGACTTCAGTGCACTCGATGCGGTGATTTCTCGAGCCGCGAGAAGACGCTGCGACGATTTCTTCGGCGATGTATCGGAAACAGGTGCGGATGTGTCACGCTTCTCGAAGTTGCGTTACTTTTCCAGCTCCCAGAGGCAAACAGCCTCCAGAGGTCCAAAACAACAGCAGGTATCTCTTAGCAGGTCAGAACTCCCAGCAAGTAAGTTCAGGGGAGCTGGTGGTGAAGTCTTTGTGTCCCTGAGACTGCAGAACAGGCGGCAAGCTCCGTTTCAAGCCCTTGGAGATCTTCCTCAAGCAGGGGACACAGCAAACAGCAAAGTCCTTTTCCCTTTCCTTGGCAGAAAGTAGCCACTGCAGGCCAACCCCAGACAGCAAACAGTACAGGGGCAGTATTTCTCCTCAGTTTCTCCAGCTCTTCTCCTTTGCAAAGGTTCCTCTTGATTCCCAGAAGAGATCTAAAGTTCTGAGGTCTGGGTCCCAATATTTATACAGCAAAATCCTTTGTTCTCTGGTGGCAGAGAAGCCCTGTGCTCAGTCAAAACCAGTTCTGTCCTCTCTGGTGCAGCTTCCTGGCAGGAGGTGGAGACAGCATTGTGGAAAACAGACCAGGCCCATTCAGGTGAAAGGAAATTTCCTCCCCCTACTCTAAATGCAGCCCAGGTTTATTCAGCCCAGCCCTGACTCGTCCAGACTCTCTGGAGCCACGGCACAGCCCCAGCCCCTGTCACTCAAAAGCCAGACAGTCAATACACATCCTAGCAGAGGCACACTGGATAGCTAAGCAAGATAATACCTGCTTTCTAAAAGTGGTATTTTTAAACACAATGTAAAAATCACCCTCACTGAAAGATGCATTTTACCATTCAGAGTTCAGGCATTCTAAACGTTATTTTCCTACCTTGTTCCCATGGATTGTTATGCTTATTAGATGTTATAAGCAAACTCCCCATTCTATCCTATGGGGACAGATAGCCTTACACTAGTGAAAAACGAAATTGGCAGTATTTCACTATCAGGACATGCCACACACATCAGGGCATGCCCTACCTTTCACATTCACTGCACCTGCCCACAGGGGTACCTTGGGCCTACCTTAGGGGTGACATATGTACGAAAAGGGAAGGTTAGGGCCTGGCAAGTGGATGCACTTGCCATGTCAACATTGCAGTACTAGAATGCACACAGGCATCGCAATGGCAGGCCTGAGACCTTGTTACAAGGCTGCTTGTGTAGGTGGCACAAGCAGTATAGAGCACTCGAACCAGACGAATAAACCGGGACCCAATACCGTATCGAGGCAGGGTGGCGAAAAGGAAATCCCATTCCAAAGAATCGAAGGCCTTTTATAAGTCGTGAGCAAGACAGCCCGAGAAAGGCCAGAGAAGTGTGGAATAAGTGGAACCGCAGAAGAAGCGTCACAGGTTAAGGGAGGTGTTACGAGCTGGGACAAACCCATTCTGATCCAAATGCTCCAGTGATGGAACTAGGGATGCCAATCGATCGGCGAGTATTTTGTCCAATATTTTGTTGTCCGTGTTGAGTAAGTCTAAAAGGCAATAAGGGTCCAGTGCAGTGGGGTGCCTAGCTGGTTCCTTCCAACTTCATTTATATTGTCAAACATTTCTCTCTTGTTTCTTGCTCAGACCTCCTATCTTTGCACCCTTTTCTTGAATTTGCTCTTTCTAGCAAGTTTTCCTTTTTTCAACTAGCTGTCTGTCTTATTTCCCTATTCTCGGTCTCACCCCAAGTCAAACGTGTATAGATAGAGATAGGTTTGCACCTTAGTAAGATTGGATTTTAGTTTATAAAGGGTTAATAGTGTACATTTAATACACTTTCCTGCTGCTTGTCTATTGAGATTTTCTATTTAGAGAAAGTGATAAATGTTGTGCGGTGATTGGTTGTATGTCAATGCAAGTCAGTATCACTCTGCCTTGTTCTTGGTCTTGAGAAAATGAGAAAAAACAATCTGATCTGGACCTATTACTGCTTTGCCTGGTAAAAAGGGAGATTGTATGTATGTGCATACTGTTAGCTGTGAAGACGTTGGTGACCGTAATCTGCCCTGCTATACAAAGAAGCAGTTGAGGTAGGAAAGAATCTTAAGACCCTGCAGGATGTCTTGGGTCATTTGCTGATGCAGTTCACACCGCAAATGACGTTTATTAGGTCTTGCCTGACCCAGCGCATGCGCTGGTCTGGCGAGACTTATTGAGAGGGCTCCAAAATGTGCTACCAGGCCAGCCTAGAGCTACAGTGCATGTGCGCGCCGCACTTTACCGCGATTACTTTCACTTTCGTGACCGCACGGCCGCTTTGATGTTTGATCGTGAATGCGATCACTTTCACTTTCGCGGCCGCACGGCCGCTTGGCATAGCCAATAGGTCTCGCTTTTGGTACCTTATAAGTATTTAGTTATGCAACTGTTGCATGGCTAAACACTTATAAGGTCCCATAGGCGAGACCTATTGGCTATGCCAATGCTTGTTTTTAATTGGTGGGCTCTCTCAATGGGATTTTATGTTTATCTGAAGCAGCATGGACTGCGTTCCTGACAGGCATATGCGAGAAGTGAACGTAATGCTTTACCTTTGGATTCTGAGCAGAGTAAACTGTTTAAGAGCAATTTCCATCTTGGGAGAAAGATAAAGCAGAGTTCAATGTTTCCATAAAACATGGTCACTGGGGTTTGTACAACAGATTTTTGCTTCAGCACCTTAAGTTTCAAGCTTCATGGAAGAAGCAAAAATGGAAATTGAACTTGGAACAGAGCTTAGAGGTAGAGGCTACTCTGACACTGTTTAAAAAACAGAGGGTTTCAAAGCAATAAAAGTACAGTAAAATCTGGTGTTTTCTAGTCTCTACTGAAAAGCAAATATTCTCTTTGGTGGTGTTTTATCATTTATAATCATCTTTTTTCTGAAAACCAAAAAACTCTAGAAATGACACACAGTAAACAGGAACAATGATCCAAGGGAACACAGACCCAGGTTCCTGTACCTTCAAACCCATATCAAAAGAAGAGTTTAAGCCATGGAAAATACAAAGGGGACATTTAGGCTCCTCTTCAGATGTTTGCAGTTGAAGAACGCTAATGGACTGGCACTCCTGCCTGCCCCACTGTTTGAAATATTATTAAATCAGCCCTTTGAGAAAGAGGTAGTTCTTCTGTGTTAAAACATATAGTCATCACCTCACCTCAAGAAGCTAGGTCCTCACGTAACAGGATTTGTAGGAAATTGGATCTGTCCATTAAATCACCCTGGATGTTTTGCTTTTCACTACCCGGTGTTTGGACTTTTACTGTGAATGAGTCTCACTACCCGGATCTCACACACAGTAAATTCTATGGTAACGGACTAAGATTTCTAACCGCCACGGTCTGCTTTTTAATAGAAGGCCACTGTGAGAGGGTGTGGGCTGGTTACACGTGAACATGTGAGCACACATGTGCGAATTGCACATGTGAGAATACCGTTTTGGCAAGCCCAGTATCTATGGACAGATAGCATGTTACAGAAAGGACCATTCAAGGTTTGGTGCTGACCTAGGGGATGTCTTATCTTATAACGTAAGTGGGCATTTGTAGTGTAGGTCTGTGGTACTTAACTGTATTGCATATTAGAGGTGAAATTGGCACCAAAATACCGTTTTGCCCCATTTAGGCCAGAAGGGTCCAGTGAGGTATTCGTGTAAACAGAGTGCGGATCACTTTTGTGATAAATGTGCTCCTTATGACAATTAAAAACGTTCTTATTTCCCTGACTCAGCAATAATCAGATTCCAGGAGGCCTTTGTCCACCCTCTCTAACCTCCATTCTCCAATGGGCCAAGTTAATTGCTTTGCTGGCCAGAATAAGGATCAAAGGCCACCCCACACAATAGAGCAGTTAACAGTGCTTGATCCAGTTCTTGGGAAAAGAAGGAGCAGGGAGACAATCTACTCTACTCTATTCTATCCCCCGGGTTTGTCAGACGTAATAACAAACATGAAAACCCCTGCCAACTGTGGTAAATGGTGAGCTACACATAACAAAGTGTCTTTTTACATGAGTTAACACACTCTAAAATCCACCCTTAAAAGCTTACTGGCTTTAGCATATGTTTTTCACATTATGTCAAGCCTACTGCCTGTGGCATAACGTTTCATAATAAACAGATAAGAACTATGGCATCTGACAAAACATTTTTCAATGAAACAATCATGCTTCTATCCATTATCATCGGCTTGCCACACTAACCATCTCAGTCCTACTGTAATACATAACCAGTCCACAAGCAACCATGAGGCATACAAATATGGAAAAATTGAAGTTGACTACACTATATAAAACACTCTAAGAACAATAATGAAAAGAAGACAATTCTTCATGAAGAGGTAAGTACTTTAATTTGTGAGCTCCAAGTACATGCAACCAGCACATCACACCCACGGATCCCTTGACCAACCAAATGCCGGTCCTCGAATTACCCCCACCCAACATTCCACATCATAACATTCCCACATTACATTCTACCCCGCGACCCAACAAATAATTATAAACAATAATTACAATTAGCAAAAACAATCTACATTCCCTTTTCAGAGGGCCGAACTAGGCTTCTCACAGGGAAAATCGTCTACCCCCAGGAGCTGCCAGATGGGGTATCCAACACCAAATTCCTGCCTTCTGTGGTAATCTTTGAAAATCCATGTAACAAAATGCCTGTCTACAGGCCTCCACAGTGTAATACCAATCTACCATTAAATGCCTATTGACTTTAACATACGCATTTCACAGTCAATAAATCAGGCCTACTGCCTTTGTTATACCTTTTCACAATAAACAGATCAGACCTATGGTATCTGAACCAATCAAACCTAAAGCCTTTGTCATTGGCTTGACACCATCGCTAGCTGGGGACCATCGCTAGCTGGGGTCTACTGTATTGAGCATAGAGTTTCCAACACCAGGCATACAGTCATAAAATTGCAAATGTGTCCAAAATTACAGTTGGCAATACAACATGCAACCCTCCTTAGGAGTGCATAAAAACGGTACACATGGGGGAAGCCTTCTACCCCAAGGTTTGACAGATGTGATAAACAATACCAGAACCCTTGCCACCTAAAGCTATCTGTGAGATTTAATTAAACAAAGTATCGGTCCTTAAACCAGTGCAATACAAATACACCCTTAAACATATTTTGGCTTTAACATGTGCTTTCACAATACAGCCATCACGCCTACTTCCTTTACCAGAATTTTTCATAATAAACAGGACAAACCTAGGAGTCTGTCATCCTAACCAACTTAGCACTGCTGCATTCATGCATGCTTTTCCACTAGGCAAAAAATGCAGTGCAAGCACTCTTTTCCAACAGAAGTGCACAACCTCCCCTGAATCACGTGATCGCGTTGGCGTCAAAGCCCCTCCCTCCAAAGCACTTCTTAAAGCTCTTTTTCTGTTGATAACATATGGTCTGACTACAGTTGCCCTGTCAATTCTATTACAGGACCGGAGGCTTTGGATTAGGTTTCTCTTTCTTTTATTTGCTACTCACAGCAGCCAATGAAAAAGTTTTGTATGCATATAAAAACTACATTTCCCATGATGCTCGTAAATACATCACATCCTGTATAGCCCTATAAGAGCCACTGTATCCTGTTTCTCCTCCTCTTTCTTTGCTGCTCACGCAGAAAGTTAAGTGCTCAAGATATATACTATGATTACTGTCTAATATTGACGGTTTAATTGGTTTATAGTCATTATTGTAGGTAGTGCTTGCGCGTTTATCACGCTGAGTTTTACTGTTTTACATATAGGTGCGCGATATCGCGCTGTGTGCCGCGCTCGCTTTGCACTGGGTTGCGGAGTGGTCTGACACTAGCGCTTGTATCGCGCTGTGGTTACCGAGCCTCCAGGAGTGTTGAAAGACTTCTGCTGGGAGCCGTTTAGAAATGTGTTGCGCTCCCCGCCGGGAGCAGTGAATCTCATTAACGCGGGCGGCCCGATCGGGCTTAATTTTACTTCGCGCTGGCCTCAAAGTACCCTACTGCCCTCGGCAGCGTTACATTGACAGCTTTATATACGCTGCAGGCTTCCCCTCATATCCGGTGCACTTGTTGTATGAGAGCTTCCTCGATAACGCGCTTAATTGGTTACGAGTCACTGTGGCCTAGTGGTTAAGGTCTCTGACTCCTATTCCAAAGGTTCAGTGTTCGAATCCTGTTTATCCTGGTTGGGCTTTCCCAGTTAAAAAAATATATATATATTAAAATGTTACTTTATATTGAACTTAGGGCTTGGTATTTTCTCTGATGAATGTTTGTCAATATTAAATACTGCACTGTTGCTTGTGTGTGCGCGATAGCGCTAATAAGTTTAGCCCACCCGGGCCCAGAAAAAGGTCACTCCCACGGGAGCGGAGATGACGCGCGGATACTTGGTTGCTGCATAATTAATTGGGCATGCGCGCGATCATCATAAAAAAGACTTGGCCCGGCCGAGCACAGAATCAAAACGCTCCCACAAGAGCAGAGATACCGCGCTGTCGTTTGCAGCGTCCCAAGTGAGTCACTGTGGCCCAGTGGTTAAGGTCTGTGACTATTACTCAAAAGGTTTCATGTTCAAATCCTGGTGTTTCAATGGATGTGATTTCTGTAGTAATTTTAACTGACTCCTGCTTGTAAGGTTATGTGTTCAAATCCTGGTGTTTCAATGAATGTGGTTTCCGAATTAACATTACTCCTGGCATTTCCATATGGTTGTTTCTGTTCACTGCGTGGTCTCGCGCTTACCCGCCAAAGGCTTTCCCTAGTTGCTGAGTGCGGTTATGGAGCCATAACGCTCCGATGTACGTAGCCCAATTGGGCTACATTTGGATGTTTTTGGCCCACGCACATCGTACGCGTCCCCTGTTTGCTCCGAGGTTCATAGTGCCTCATATTTTACATGGAGCAGTTTTTCCTTGTATGCCTGTAGGCCAGTTCGAGGCTTACCATATCTATCCTGACACCAACCTCTTCCAGAAGAACATTGTTCTCTGGAAGAGGTACATAGACGATGTGCTATGTATATGGGAAGGTTCAGAAGAGAGACTTCACGAGTTCTTACATTGGATTAATGGGTTGGATGACTGTTTAAAGTTCACGTGGTCGGTGAGTAGAACATCTGCAGTATACTTAGACCTCGATATCCAGGCGGAATGTGACGGGCTTGTGACAAAGGTGCATCAAAAACCAACGGATAAAAACTCCTTGCTGCACTATAGGTCATACCATACCAGAGCTCTTCGGGACAACCTACCCGTGGGACAGTTTTTAAGATATCGTCGGAACTGCTCTACTTTACAACAATATTCTGAACAGTCTAGTGTCCTGGCCACAAAGCTAGAGAACCGAGCATATCCTAAAAAGGTGATAAAACCGCAAGAAAAAGAGCATATAATACACCCTGTGCTGCCCTTTTGGAAAAGACTCCCAGGAAGAAGGGCGATTGCATTCCCGTGATCACTACCTTTGGCCCACTCTCTACAAAAATCAGACAGGTTATCCACAGACATTGGCACCTGTTGAACACCACAAATATGAAAATGCCTCCACCCCGGTTTGCATTCAGGCGATCAGCTAACATCCGCGATCGCTTGGTACACACCAGACCCAAACAAGATCTACGGGAGACCAATATCCCGCAGGGACATTATCCTTGCGGGAATTGTTCAGTGTGTGAGTTCACATCTGCTACAAAAAGTGTTACCCTTGTTAAGAACAAAACTTGGTTCCTAAATAAATTCAGCAACTGCAACACATCAAACGTCATCTACAGATTGACGTGCCCCTGTGATCTCCATTATATTGGCCTCACCACCAGGAAGGTTAAAATAAGGATACAAGAACATCTCAGTACACTACGTGCAGGCAAATTGAGCACCAGATTGGTACAACACTTCCAGTCTCATAAACATACCCCTCGGGATGTGCGTTGGGTGGTTTTAGAGAGGGTGATGGGAGACCAATTTAATATGGAAGCAAGATTGAGCAGAAGGGAAGCACGCTGGATTTACCAGGAGGGTGCAGATCAAACTGGACTGAATGACCTTATTGAATGGAACAAAGTAAATCTATAGTCCATTCTGCCTGCATGCCCTCCGGCAAGGATGGCGTACTTGCACTGTACCCACTGTCCACAGGAACAACATCAGAACTATTCCATCAGGTTCCAGGTCCATACAGTGTTTGTTAATAAAGTTATGAGGTTTTTGAATGTGCCATCCGGGTCTGGTATTAAGGGGTTTCCAATGTAGTAAACAGGCAGCAGGGGTAGTACACGTGTATGCATAGTGGATGTAGTATGTTCTCACACTGGCCCGCTACCGCCTCACTGTATCTAAAGCCTGACAGCCAGTGTACCAACACTCTATCTCTTTCTAAAAGTTTAGATAGATGCCAAATAAATTGGACCTTAACACGAAATCCGCCACCGACAACGATATATAGGCTTACGCGCGGGTTTAGATAAGCCCGAACTCCAATCTCTTTAATTTGGAATTTTTCCTTTAAAAAACTATGTTTGATAAATTCTATTATCATCATAAATGACAATATTAACATCATCCATACAGATGGATGATATATCCGGTGTTGGCATTATTTTAATCCCCATGTGAACGTCGGTATTGGTAAAAAACTGAAGAGCATACTGATGATTTCACCAGTCTAACATGGCGGCGATGATTACGTGGTCAAACAGTCAGATTCCCCAAGGCGGGCGGGAACGCCTGAAGTCCGATCACGTGGTACGAGGCTCTGCTCATATTGACGAAATACACCATCAGGGCTGATGCGGTGCCGAGTTGATGCCGGACACGGTCGTACTCACGGTGAGCTTTGCCTAGCTAGCGGGCGTGAGGAAGGATTATGGCAATAGGAACGGTCATTTAATGCTCAGCACCCTACCAGAGCCACAGGGAGCGACTGGGATAGAGGGCAAACAAACCGGGTCGTTATGAGGGGGAGTAACGGTCATTTCATAGAGTAGGGATTCCCCTGACCACACGCTGAGTGTTTAACAATAACAAGAGGGCACATCATGGAAGGTTAGATTTACACTCAGAATGGGACACAGAACCATTACAGAATAACCCTTTACGGAATAGTCAGTGACAGCCATGTGGTAAATATATCCTCCACGGCCTTATGATCTCGGTTGTGTATTACAGACTCACTGTAGGAGTTGTCTGGAGGAACCTTGAAAGAGTGATCACAGTTACACATACAAGCGCTCCAGGGTAAAGGTATGCCCATGATGGGCAATATCCCGGTAAATGTCTTGAAGGAAATACAGTCTAAGACACAGTATATACCACACATGTGTTCTCTCCTTTTTTAATCAGATGCCAACTAACTTTGCTTTGTGTTGTTTGTCTTCTTCTTGTGTCTCTAATAGAGTTTTTAATAAGACAAGTGATGGTGCAGGGTGGATTGACAATACCCCATGCCCTGAAGAAATTGCCGTGAGTTTATCCTAAGGCAATGAAACATGTCGGCATTTTAATATGAGCAGACACACAGCACAGAATAAAATAGCAAGCCAGTGTGATTTAGCTCAAATCTGTATATAGTTGTGGTGCACGAATCACAGCACAGCTTTCTCCTCTACACACCTTAGCACTCTGTCTTTTGGGTAGCAACCCATTCATTTTCTTTTGCACTCTTCGTTTTCTGGAGTGGTGGTAGCTGATGATGAGATCTGAGGTAGCAGGCGAGTACCTTCCTGCTTTACCCTCCTTGGTGGTGCTACCGTGAGGCACCATCACCTACACTTTTTCTACACTTTTCTATCACATTGGGGTGACAGAGACACAAACTTGGGTCATAAAGATAATCCTTCTGTTGAAATTGTCTATTTTTTATTTTTGGTGAGTTATACCTACAAGTAGCACAGATGGTGCAACCACTTGCTTCATAAAGTGTCTAATATATATGACAATTCCAATAGGTATATGAACTGTATCCTCACCAAGTGAACAGGTCAATTATTGTTTATATACGCCTACCCGGCTGCAACAATAGGCTGGCCCTTTGAGTGCGCACACACTCCTGATATTTCAATATGGCTCGGATGCCCTTGGGGCTGGAATAATTTAGACTACAGCATTGCTGAGGAGCTGATACATTATTATTTTTCAATTCTCGTGTGCACAGGGTTGGCTCCCGTTCTACTCCTCCATTATGCTGTGCTTTGCACTACAGTATTGAATACAGACACCCTTAGGCACTGCATGGGTGAGATATAAGGAGGATGTGATCTATTCTAAAGGAGCGCACAAGTCTCCTAGAATAACTTTGTTGATGCTCGGGTTCTCCTCGTCCTAGAGTCGATCAACAGGGCCTCAGAAATGACAGTCCCTAGCTCGGTGTAGCAAGCCTTGATTGACGCCCATCATCATTATTAAGTGACAAAATCCTTGGGCATGATTTTCTCCCTACCTCATTCAACCCGACGGATATTGGGGCACCCGCGCGCGTTCGACGGGGCTTCAAAAAGGGCACAATAGATTACAATTAGGGCGCTGCTGCTGGATATTCCAGTTACGGTGGAGGAGTCGCCTGACGTCGACGCCAGCCTCCTTTTTTTTTTACTAGTCGTAAACAAAATAAAAAAATATATATCACAGAAAGGGTTTACCCGGACCTGGCAGGGATGCCAGGACAAACTCCTAGTCATAGCCGGACACAAACAGCGATAGGCATTTGTATAACGCCATCTGCGCCATCTCTTCCGAGAGACTCAAATCCTTTCATAAGGATGGACAACTTTGACGTCATGGCTGCGCTGGCCCTTAGCAACGGATCCCCTTGGGGACAGATTCGTTACTGGACGTCTCTATAATATGTGGGCATGTTTAGCTTTTTGGTCACACCCTCTGGAATTATGAGGGTCTTTCACGATGCCGGACCTTTACGGACCGTTTAGGCATTCCTACTAGAATTATCATTCCTTTCCCAACATATTCAACAAATTTCTGGCATATAGCGTTCAGGAGGGCGTCCAGTTTTCGCCATTTTTTCCTTCCCGTCGTTTGCTGCTGTTCCGATGACGGAACAGATGGTTGGGGTACTTGATGATTTTTTCTTCCGGGCTCCCTTCAGCTCTCTAGTGCTTCACCAAGTTAATGAAATAGGTGATTGTTCCCTCAAGGGAACAGGGCATCCTCCAAATCGTGTTTAGCGATATAGATATATATATATATATATATATATATATATATATATATATATATTATATATATATATATCTACACACACACACATCTTAGCACAGACATAGGCCTTAGCCTCACAACTTTCCTGACGTCAGATCTCCTCTTCAGATTCTGATTTCCTTCGGGGATACATTATGTAATGGCCTATTCCGGCTATAAATTCGATATACTTGTGTCTCTTGGATTAGAACTTTCCAGGATTATCTCGTTACTACACAGCTCAGCTAGGTCTTACACGCTTCAAATTAAGGGATCTCCAAAGGAGCCCATACCGATGTTATCCATGCAGACGGTTCCATTTCGGGCGATTGCCAGAGTAGTGGTGTGATTAGCATCGTCTATCAAACAGTCTTCCCTGCTCCTCCATTCATTTCGGGTCTTTTTTTCCCCACACAGGTCTCTTTACACATCCTACTCATCATGCGCAATATCTTGGCAGTGAGAGCTATTAACAAGTTAGAGGGTACGAGGTCATCTTGCTAGTGGAGTTTGTGAGAAGTTGGCCTGATGTATGATGTCACTAGTTATAGTGTACACCTTATATCAGTCCAAATACCCTTATGGTGATTGGTTGTAAAGTCAACCTTATAGACCAGCTATCCTAGTGGTAGCATGGACAAGAGCAGTCTTAGGCTAAACTCTGAATGGCATGTGAAGCCAGCTGTGATACCATATATAATCCCTTGAATACCAAATGAAAGGACACCACAACAGATATATATATAAAATAAAGTGTATTTATTCTAGCAAACCCTCAGCACTCTTTATGAGATTCGAGGTAAGTACAACACAGTCTTATTAATGCATACAGTAAGTCACACAGGTAAGTAATACAGTTAGGCCCTAGGGGCCACGCAAACCATATACTAAATAAGTGGTATAAGAACCACTGTCACGGAAATAGAATAGGCCTAGGCCTAGGGAATCGCTGGGGCTACACTACACTAGCGTTAGTTAGGAAGTGGGAGGCCCACGGGATTCGTGTGCAGAGTGGAAACACTCACGCGTAATGCGTAAAAGTCAATAGCAATAGTACAGTTTAGAAAACGGTAGGTTTAGGACACTTCCGGAGTAGCTAGGAAGTTGAGACTTGAAAACTAGACACTAGGATAGTCACTATCCTGATGAGCACCGGAGTACCCAAGTTACCTAGCCCACAGGCTGCGGGTGCATAGGGGTGAAGATGCGTCGTTTTCGTCGTCGACTCCTATGGATGCCTGAAGAAAGATGCTGACAGGCAGTCAGGGAAGAGTGTCCGGTGGATCCCAAGGCTGGGATCAAGAAGAGAAGAAACCTGCAAGCAGAAGGGACAGAGTCAAGGTCACTAGCCAGTGACCACGTGGAACCAGGAAGGAACCAGGCGATGTCGTGAAGAGTTGCAGGTGAAGGTGAAGCTTGTCGCTGCAGCCAGGAGGACCAGGAAGCGTCGAGGACGACCAGGACCAGGAGGCGAGCTGTCCCACGAAGGCTCTTGCTGTCGGCGGCGTCGAAGTTGGACTAGGACTCACCAAGCCTTGGCAAGCGGAACCCACGAAGAACAAAGGACTTGCTTCTGGTGCAGACCAGGAAGGTCTGGGGTGCTTCTTCTTTGCAGAGAAGCGGGAGCCAGTCTGGAGGAGCCAAACCAGCGCAGAAGATTTCAGGGTGCGTCGTCACAGAGGCCACTAGCCAGCGGGCAAGCAACCGGACAGACGCGGCAAGCAGGAAAATGCTGAAGGGCCCCACGCAGGACTCGTGGAGTGTGGGGGGCTGATCTTCGGTGCAGATGGTGCTTGGGGTTGGGGCTTCTCAATCCCCGGTGCACAACTTCGAGGGTACCTCAGAAGCTGCGCTGTAAGTTACTAGCCACTTTTCCCAGGTAGCCGGTCCCACGTCGCTCGTCGCCTCCACGGATCTCAGCTCTGCTGCAGATGTGGATGAGGGTCGGAGAAGTCTGGAAATCAAGGCTCTGGTCGGGCTCTGCAGTCGGTTCCTCGTAGAACGGTCGCAAAGCAAAGGGTAGTCTCTTGATGGTGCCTGTTTGCACAGGGTAGCCACTCCTTGGCTACAAGGGAGATTCTTCAGTCTTCTTCTTTCGTCGAATGTCGAAGGTCCAGAGTTTCTGTTCAGTTTTGCAGGTTCAGGATAATCTAAAGTCTTGAGGCCCAACTCCCACTCTTATACTAATCTGGGGGGCTGGGATACCTGCTAGGTCACGCCTTATGGGTGGGACCTGGGAGGGGGTGGTTACACCCACTTCCCTTTGTCCAGTTTCGCGCCAGAGCTGTGGCTGGAGTGCCCCAGCGCCGGTTCGAACTGGACTATGCAAGGAACACCTTGTGTGCCCCAGGCATGTCTCATTCCTTTCAGCCCACCCTGCCCCAATACACTAAAGGCTGTCTGGAGAGGTGCTAGCACCTCCCCAAGCAGGAAACCTATTGTCCAGGCCTCCCTGGCTGGGATCACTCCCAGCTGCAGGAGGTCAGACTTGTGTCGTGGCAGCAGCATCCATTTTGTGATGCTGAGGCTTTGGTCAGAGGCTAACAGTTGAAGTATGATTTTAACATGTCTCTCCCTCTAGAAGGGGGGAATAATATTCTCATGTCCAGAAATGGCATGGGGGTATTATTCCCTAGTGTTAGACACCTTACACGACATGTTTTGATAAAGCCAAACCATAGTTACCATAACCATCTAAGATTATAAGGCACTTTAAGAGTATATGGTAGGCTATATCATAGAACAGCTATAAGGACAAGGTTCCGAAAGCTGCAGACAGGCTCAGTTCATGCTAGAGCACCATCTCACATGTTACCAAGCACTCTGCCTCCAGGATTGTCAAGGCCTGCCATAGGAGTGACTGATAGGTACACATGTGTCTATATGTAAGTTAGGTATAGGAATACTACACCTAAGCAAGGGGTGAGTACACGACCTTGCCCCAGCTGAGTGATCAGCCAGTTGTGTCAAAATGGAAGGCCAGGCCAGGGGTGGCATAATACATGCTGCAGCCCCTGGTAGGCCTAGGGTACACCTATGCCCTGGGTACCTAGGGTACACTGTACAGGGGCCAATAAGGTGATCCTATCCAAATGGGTTATGCACCTAAAGTACATAGTATTAATTTAGAGAGAGAACAGCAGGGCTGTGGGTCTGATTAGCAGGCCCACAGCCACATCTAAGTCGAAAACCAGTAAAGCAAAAGCAAAAAGTGGGGGTGAACATAGAAAGCAGACCCTACTCTCCTACACAACCCCCCCCCCCCAAACTTAGGGACATTAAACTAACCTTGACCAGTTGAGTCTTCATGTTCTAAGTGGAAATATCTGGAGAGTCCATCTGCATTGGCATGGTCAGTCCCAGGTCTATGTTCCACTGTGAAGTCCATCCCCTGTAGGGAAATGGACCACCTAAGAAGTTTGGGATTTTCACCCTTCATCTGATTTAGCCACAAGAGGGGCTTATGGTCTGTCTGAATCTTGAAGTGAGTGCCAAACAAGTATGGCCTCAGCTTCTTCAGGGCCCAAACCACAGCAAAGGCCTCCCTCTCAATAGCTGACCAACGTTTCTCTCTAGGGGTCAGCCTTCTACTTATAAAAGCAATGGGCTGGTCTTGACCATCTACATTCAGTTGTGAAAGAACAGCTCCCACACCTAACTCAGAAGCATCTGTCTGGACAATGAACTCTTTGGAGTAGTCTGGACTTTTCAGAATAGGTGCACTGCACATGGCCTGCTTCAGGTCATCAAATGCTTTTTGACAGCTTACTGTCCACTGAACTTTCTTTGGCATCTTTTTGGAGGTCAAGTCATTAAGTGGTGTCACTATGGACCCATAGTTCTTAACAAACTTTCTGTAGTACCCAGTCAGGCCCAAGAAAGCTCTGACCTGAGTCTGGGTAGTTGGAGGAGCCCAGTCCTTTATGGTCTGGATCTTGCTCTCCAGTGGTTGAACCTGACCCCCACCAACTAGGTGGCCCAGGTATACAACCTTGCTCTGCCCTATCTGGCACTTAGTGGCCTTGATAGTGAGGCCTGCCTTTTGCAGGGCCTCTAAAACATTCCTCAGGTGGACCAGGTGATCCTCCCAGGTGGAGCTAAAGACAGCAATATCATCAAGATAAGCTGCACAATAATCATCCAACCCAGTAAGGACTTGATTCACCAGCCTTTGGAAAGTGGCAGGTGCATTCTTCAAACCAAAGGGCATTACCACAAATTGATAATGTCCTCCTGGGGTCGAGAAAGCAGTTTTGGCCTTTGCACTCTCAGCTAGTCTGATTTGCCAGTAGCCTGCTGTTAGGTCAAATGTGCTCAAAAACTTAGCAGCTGCCAGTCTGTCAATGAGCTCATCTGCCCTAGGTATTGGGTGGGCATCTGTCCTAGTGACAGCATTGAGACCTCTGTAATCCACGCAAAACCTCATCTCTCTCTTACCATCTTGGGTGTGAGGTTTTGGCACAAGGACTACAGGACTAGCCCAAGGGCTCTCTGAAGGTTCAATGACTCCCAGCTCCAACATCTTTTGTACCTCAACTTTTATGCAGTCCCTGACATGGTCAGGTTGCCTGTAGATTTTACTCTTCACAGGCAGACTGTCACCAGTGTCCACCTCATGGGTGCACCAGTTTGTCTGACTTGGGGTCAGAGAGAACATATGTCTGTAGGCCTGCAGAACTTGCCTGCAGTCCTGTTGCTGATGGACAGTGAGGCTGTCAGAAAAGACCACGCCATCAACTGAGCCATCATCAGGGTTCTGAGTCAACAGGTCTGGGAGAGGGTCACTCTCTTCCTCCTGCCCCTCATCTGTAGCCATGAGTAGCCCCATGTCTGCCCTGTCAACATATGCCTTCAATCTGTTGACATGAAGCACCCTGTGGGGGCTTCTGGGAGTCCCAAGGTCCACCAAGTAGGTGACTTCTCCCTTTTTCTCAACAATAGTGTGGGGTCCAGACCATTTGTCTTGGAGTGCTGCTGGGGCCACTGGCTCCAACACCCACACTTTCTGTCCTGGCTGGTAAACAGTCAGTACAGCCTTTTGGTCATGCCAAGCTTTTTGGAGTTCTTGGCTTGCCTCAAGGTTTTTAGAAGCCTTCTTCATATACTCTGCCATCCTGGAGCGGAGACCAAGTACATAATCCACTATGTCTAGTTTGGGTTGTCTGAGAGGTCTCTCCCATCCTTCCTTCACCAAACACAGGGGTCCTCTTACAGGATGCCCAAACAAAAGCTCAAAAGGGCTGTAGCCAACCCCCTTTTGTGGGACCTCTCTGTAAGCAAACAGAAGGCAGGGTAAAAGGATGTCCCATCTTCGCCTAAGCTTGTCTGGTAATCCTTTTATCATTCCCTTTAGGGTCTTGTTGAATCTCTCCACAAGCCCATTGCACTGTGGGTGATAGGGTGTGGTGAACTTATAGTTAACACCACACTCCTTCCACATTGCAGTCAAGTATCCTGACATAAAGTTGGCACCTCTGTCAGAAATGACCTCCTTTGGAAAGCCCACTCTGGAGAATACTCCAAGCAGGGCCCTTGCCACAACAGGAGCTGTTGTGGTCCTCAGGGGAATTGCTTCTGGGTACCTGGTGGCATGGTCCACTATCACCAGTATGAATCTGTGCCCAGATGCTGTTTGTGGGTCCATTGGTCCTACAATATCTATGCCCACTCTTTCAAAGGGGACCCCCACCACAGGTAGTGGTATGAGGGGGGCCTTTGTGGTGCCACCTGATTTGCCACTGGCTTGGCAGGTGACACAGGAGCGACAAAACTCCTTAGTATCTTCTGACATATGGGGCCAGTGAAAGTGAGGGACAAGCCTGTCCCAAGTCTTGTTCTGGCCTAAATGTCCTGCAAGGGGAATATCATGGGCCAAGGTTAGAAGGAAGCCTCTGAACTTCAGTGGTATGACCAACCTCCTGGATGCACCAGGCTTGGGGTCTCTAGCCTCTGAGTACAGTAGCCCTTCATCCCAATACACTCTATGGGTACCTTGAGCATTCCCTGCAGCCTCAGCAGCAGCCAGCTGTCTGAGGGGTTCAAGAGAGGGGCAGTCTAATTGAGCCTGCCTCAGATCTGCCCTGGAAGGTCCCCCTGTCCCAAGAAACTCAACCTGATCAGGTTCAAGTTCTTCTAGGACAGTTCCTTCAGGGCTCTCAGAATCATCCTCCTGGGAGGGCTGATCCACCACCTGAGGCAGGGGGGAAGGCACAGCCTTAACCCTACTGCTCTTTCTCTTGGGTTGTGACTGGTCCATAGTTTCAGGATCCAGCACTTGTTCAGTGTTGCACTTTTTGGCCTGTGACCTGGTCACAGCAAGGACATGTGCATCTATCCCCAGCATTTCTGCATGGGTCCTATACTCCACTTCAGACCAAACTGAAGTTTCAAGATCATTGCCCAGTAAACACTCTACAGGAAGGTCTGAACTAACAACAACTTTCTTGAGGCCAGTTACCCCTCCCCAGGAGAAGTTAACAATAGCCACACTATGGGAGGTAGTGGCATTGCTAGCGTTGGTCACTAGGTAATTCTCACCTAGTATGATCTGTCCAGGGTCCACAAAAGCAGGTGTCACCATTGTGACACTAGCTCCAGTGTCCCTGTAGGCCTGAGCCATTCTTTGGTTGATAAAAGGTGTCTGTCTGTACTTGCCCAGGTTACTGGGGCCTACAGTAGAGGACAAAGCTAAGTCCCCATCACAGATCAGGACAGCCTGAGTAGGTACTCTGACTAGGCCAGAATCCTCCTCAGTTCCCAGGGTTAACCCTACTACACCCTTTTGCTGGGAACCACCATTTACAGCTGAACTAGGGGGTACAGTTGCCTTAGGGGCAATGGTGGCTGGGGGCTTATCCTTTTTGGTGCACTCACTAAACCAATGTGAGTTGGACTTACAATAGTTGCACCATGGTTTCTTTTGGCCATCTTTCTTCTTATCCTTTTTGGAACCACCCTCCCCCTGAGCCTTTTGGGGGCCTGGTGAAGACTTCTGGTCTTTTTGTTTCTGCTCATTACCCTTCTGGTCTGCCTTTTTCTGATCACCGCCCTGGTTCTGGTTTTTCTGCTTAACTCTAGTCCTGACCCATCTATCTGCCTTCTTTCCCAATTCTTGGGGAGAAGTCAGATCAGAATCAATCAGGTGTTGATGCAATAGCTGGTTTTGACAGTTGTTAAGTATTTGCTCTCTCATGATCAAATTATACAATCCTGTATAGTCCTTAACTTTACTTCCCATTAGCCAGCCTTCCAGAGCCTTAGTGGCACAATCTACAAAGTCAGTCCAGTCCTGAGTCTGTGTCTTCTGGGTATCCCTGAACAACAACCTGTATTGTTCAGTGGTTAGGCCAAACCCATCAATCGGAGCACTCTTCAGGACAGTGTAATTATCTGCATCCTCATCACTAACTGTGAGGAGCTTGTCTCTTCCTTTCTCAGAGAAGGAGAGCCACAAGATAGCTGCCCACTGACTTTGGGGTACCTGCTGTACTTTGCAAGCTCTCTCCAAAGCAGTTATCCATTTGTGGATGTCATCCCCACACTTGTAGGGAGGGACAATCTTGCTCAGGTTTCTATTATCATAGTGCCTGTCTCTATCTCTAGGAATGTTGCTGCCACCAGTGGGTTCTAACCCACTTAACTTTTGTTCTCTAGCCAGAGCAAGCTTCTCTTTGGCAAGGGCAAGTTCTTCCCTCTGAATCCTCAGATTAGCCTCCCTCATTCTGGCTGCATGCTCCTTTCTCTCAGGTGAAGTCATTCCCCTGTGAGAGGAAGCATTAGAGATGCTAGAGACATGGGAGTGGATGGATTCCCTTGAAGGGGATCTGTCCCTCCTGCTTCTCTGTGAATGCCTACTTGTGGGTCTGTATGGGGGGACCCCATGCAAACTCCCATGTAAACTTAAGTTAGCCTGGCTAAGTCTCCTTACTTGGCTCTGGCTGTCTACCTCCCCATCTGTAGCCCCATCTGACTCCTCTGTGGTGGGTAGACCCTCCTCTGTGCCTAGGGCACCTGCCTGAGATGCCCTCTGAGCATCATACTCCTCTAGGAGTGGTCTTAACTGAAGGAGGGTAGGGTTTGCACCCTGTTTTATTCCTCTGGAGGTGCACAATTGTCTCATCTCCTGGAATGTTAAGGTATCATATCTAGAGGGGATCTTTTGCAGACCTGATCCTCCTGAGAGAGCATCTACTTGATCTACTCTCAGAGACATGATCTAGTGAGGGTGTGGTGTGTGCACCTACCTACACTAGTTGTATCTACTAAACCTTTCTAGTAGTTGTAGTCAGGGTGTGTTACTCCCTTCAACCTACAGCTACAAAGTCCAGTAGGACTTAAGTATAATAATCTATGTTATATGTACCTAGACAATATCTGTGTGATCTTTCAATTTAGTATCTCAAGATTACAATGGTATTACAACAGCAAGCTCAGATCCCAACCGCTGCTCACCAATGTGAGAAGTTGGCCTGATGTATGATGTCACTAGTTATAGTGTACACCTTATATCAGTCCAAATACCCTTATGGTGATTGGTTGTAAAGTCAACCTTATAGACCAGCTATCCTAGTGGTAGCATGGACAAGAGCAGTCTTAGGCTAAACTCTGAATGGCATGTGAAGCCAGCTGTGATACCATATATAATCCCTTGAATACCAAATGAAAGGACACCACAACAGATATATATATATAAAATAAAGTGTATTTATTCTAGCAAACCCTCAGCACTCTTTATGAGATTCGAGGTAAGTACAACACAGTCTTATTAATGCATACAGTAAGTCACACAGGTAAGTAATACAGTTAGGCCCTAGGGGCCACGCAAACCATATACTAAATAAGTGGTATAAGAACCACTGTCACGGAAATAGAATAGGCCTAGGCCTAGGGAATCGCTGGGGCTACACTACATACACTAGCGTTAGTTAGGAAGTGGGAGGCCCACGGGATTCGTGTGCAGAGTGGAAACACTCACGCGTAATGCGTAAAAGTCAATAGCAATAGTACAGTTTAGAAAACGGTAGGTTTAGGACACTTCCGGAGTAGCTAGGAAGTTGAGACTTGAAAACTAGACACTAGGATAGTCACTATCCTGATGAGCACCGGAGTACCCAAGTTACCTAGCCCACAGGCTGCGGGTGCATAGGGGTGAAGATGCGTCGTTTTCGTCGTCGACTCCTATGGATGCCTGAAGAAAGATGCTGACAGGCAGTCAGGGAAGAGTGTCCGGTGGATCCCAAGGCTGGGATCAAGAAGAGAAGAAACCTGCAAGCAGAAGGGACAGAGTCAAGGTCACTAGCCAGTGACCACGTGGAACCAGGAAGGAACCAGGCGATGTCGTGAAGAGTTGCAGGTGAAGGTGAAGCTTGTCGCTGCAGCCAGGAGGACCAGGAAGCGTCGAGGACGACCAGGACCAGGAGGCGAGCTGTCCCACGAAGGCTCTTGCTGTCGGCGGCGTCGAAGTTGGACTAGGACTCACCAAGCCTTGGCAAGCGGAACCCACGAAGAACAAAGGACTTGCTTCTGGTGCAGACCAGGAAGGTCTGGGGTGCTTCTTCTTTGCAGAGAAGCGGGAGCCAGTCTGGAGGAGCCAAACCAGCGCAGAAGATTTCAGGGTGCGTCGTCACAGAGGCCACTAGCCAGCGGGCAAGCAACCGGACAGACGCGGCAAGCAAGAAAATGCTGAAGGGCCCCACGCAGGACTCGTGGAGTGTGGGGGGCTGATCTTCGGTGCAGATGGTGCTTGGGGTTGGGGCTTCTCAATCCCCGGTGCACAACTTCGAGGGTACCTCAGAAGCTGCGCTGTAAGTTACTAGCCACTTTTCCCAGGTAGCCGGTCCCACGTCGCTCGTCGCCTCCACGGATCTCAGCTCTGCTGCAGATGTGGATGAGGGTCGGAGAAGTCTGGAAATCAAGGCTCTGGTCGGGCTCTGCAGTCGGTTCCTCGTAGAACGGTCGCAAAGCAAAGGGTAGTCTCTTGATGGTGCCTGTTTGCACAGGGTAGCCACTCCTTGGCTACAAGGGAGATTCTTCAGTCTTCTTCTTTCGTCGAATGTCGAAGGTCCAGAGTTTCTGTTCAGTTTTGCAGGTTCAGGATAATCTAAAGTCTTGAGGCCCAACTCCCACTCTTATACTAATCTGGGGGGCTGGGATACCTGCTAGGTCACGTCTTATGGGTGGGACCTGGGAGGGGGTGGTTACACCCACTTCCCTTTGTCCAGTTTCGCGCCAGAGCTGGGGCTGGAGTGCCCCAGCGCCGGTTTGAACTGGACTATGCAAGGAACACCTTGTGTGCCCCAGGCATGTCTCATTCCTTTCAGCCCACCCTGCCCCAATACACTAAAGGCTGTCTGGAGAGGTGCTAGCACCTCCCCAAGCAGGAAACCTATTGTCCAGGCCTCCCTGGCTGGGATCACTCCCAGCTGCAGGAGGTCAGACTTGTGTCGTGGCAGCAGCATCCATTTTGTGATGCTGAGGCTTTGGTCAGAGGCTAACAGTTGAAGTATGATTTTAACATGTCTCTCCCTCTAGAAGGGGGGAATAATATTCTCATGTCCAGAAATGGCATGGGGGTATTATTCCCTAGTGTTAGACACCTTACACGACATGTTTTGATAAAGCCAAACCATAGTTACCATAACCGTCTAAGATTATAAGGCACTTTAAGAGTATATGGTAGGCTATA
Source organism: Triturus cristatus (assembly GCF_964204655.1). Taxonomy (NCBI): domain Eukaryota; kingdom Metazoa; phylum Chordata; class Amphibia; order Caudata; family Salamandridae; genus Triturus; species Triturus cristatus. The sequence goes on along the minus strand of NC_140591.1, from coordinate 1,432,576,167 downwards.
TCATAGAACAGCTATAAGGACAAGGTTCCGAAAGCTGCAGACAGGCTCAGCTCATGCTAGAGCACCATCTCACATGTTACCAAGCACTCTGCCTCCAGGATTGTCAAGGCCTGCCATAGGAGTGACTGATAGGTACACATGTGTCTATATGTAAGTTAGGTATAGGAATACTACACCTAAGCAAGGGGTGAGTACACGACCTTGCCCCAGCTGAGTGATCAGCCAGTTGTGTCAAAATGGAAGGCCAGGCCAGGGGTGGCATAATACATGCTGCAGCCCCTGGTAGGCCTAGGGTACACCTATGCCCTGGGTACCTAGGGTACACTGTACAGGGGCCAATAAGGTGATCCTATCCAAATGGGTTATGCACCTAAAGTACATAGTATTAATTTAGAGAGAGAACAGCAGGGCTGTGGGTCTGATTAGCAGGCCCACAGCCACATCCAAGTCGAAAACCAGTAAAGCAAAAGCAAAAAGTGGGGGTGAACATAGAAAGCAGACCCTACTCTCCTACAGAGTTAGTGAAGGACTTCTGGCATTCTGACGGAGCAATCAGATTTAGGTCATTGCAGAATACACTCCATTACAAAAGAACACAGTGGTGGACTTCTGGTATCTCCAAGATGGCAACGGTGGCAGCTTCACCCGAAGGACATTCAGTGGTTGTAAACCTTTTAGGGTTTGTGTTCAAAAGACCTTTAAGCGGCAGGACTGATTCGTCAGTAGCAGACGTTTCAGCTGGAGACCGGATCCATTGGGAAAATTATGTATGCCTTGTCTCACGACTGTCGGTGGGACTGAACTAGGCTTCCCTCCGTTCAATCCAATTTTCAGAGAAGGGGACACAAATATCACGTCAATTAGCGAAAGCGATCTTAGCAACTCTCGTATGGAAGTCTCCATCTTGTTTTCCAGTACTCCTTGAGACGGGCTGCGACCTGCTCAGAGTGCTCCGTGCCCCTTTACAATACTCCAGGGTCCTCATACAGAAACGTTCACTGGTAAATTGGGGCAGTTGTCTTTTATGATATACCAAGGAGCTATAGCTCAAAGGTAAGTCTAGTACCTTTGGTGGCACAGGGCAAGGGTTCGAATCCTGCCAATGCTGTAAAAAAGTACCCCAGGTGGTAAATTTTTCAAACAGTTGTCTTTTATGATATAAAGGTTTTCCGGCAACAATGGGAACTTGCCGGGTTTTCGAACATGCTGCTGGCGTTCATTTAACAAACCTGGATCCTTCCATTCACACACGATTCTTTTCGACATGGGAAGGCCAGGTTCGTTGGTAAGTACACAACGCGTCATTTCTGCGGGGGCTGACATTCCCCACATTGTGAATGTTTTATCAGAAATAATGTCATAGGGATTTGTCTAGCGTTCGCTTCACAACGGCCATTCTGCCATTTCTGCAGGTCATTCTCAGATAGAGGCAAATTGGTGGGCTTGCGCCGGTATTTTGGTAGTTATTGAAAGGTAATAGGGTAGCGAAATCCCCCAGACCAGAATATTCCTCTCTGTGGAATGTTCTCTCGTTTTCCTTATTTGATAAATGGCTAAATAATAATATGTTGACAAGGAATCAATTATCGTCAAGCTGTGTTACGAGGCTTTTCTACTGGTTGGTGTTCCTACGACGTGAAAAGCCCTCTACTTTACAGGTACAGTATCTACTCCAGGAAGTTTCATTTACAATTAATGTCAGGCCTACAGCTTGTCAAGACCTGTTACATATTAAGCTTTCCAACTAATGCAATTTATGTGTGGTTCCATGCCTTAAGACTTACAAGGGAGGTACTCTGCCTTTACGACCTGAGGTTTGATATAATTGTTGATTACATTACAGAAACCTTTTAAATATGTGTCTGCAGCTATGATAGCCAGGTGGTTGAAGGCAGTTATGCCAGAAGACGGTATCCATACCCAAATGTTTGGGACACCGTCTGTTCATGGTGCCATGGCTCTCAATATTGTATGATGATTTCTATTGTTCAGGACATTTCAAGATCTACTGTTTGATTTTCTCAGTCTCCATTTAAACAGTTTATTATAAACCGGTGGTGATAGGACTGTAGTTGTGTTTGATAAGCGTTAAACTAGCATAATCTGAAGCCTTCGGTCCTGTAATAGAATAAAAAATTAGCTAGCATTCGCGCCAAGAATTTTCAATTCTATTAAGGACACGGAGGCGAGGATTATCCCACCCGGTTTTATTACAATGTTGGTAATAATTACCCACCCACATGTATCTGTTATTCTGTATAAGCAGAAGTTATGGGTTTTTCCCTGTCTCATTCCTTTCAGGTTCTGAAAAAGAAGACGGAGCAGAAGTACTTCTGGCTTAGAAGACGTAAACTTTCCAGTTTGGTTATGGTTCTTTCACGTTGGGAGGATGATTGTTGGGACTCATGTTCCTTATTTTGGATTGAAATTGTTAATGTTTTTTTTTCACCGACAATGTTCGAGCAAAGAAAGGAGGAGGAGAAACAGGATACAGTGGCTCTTATAGGGCTATACAGGATGTGATGTATTGACGAGCATCATGGGAAATGTAGTTTTTATTTGCAAACAAAATGTTTTTCATTGGCTGCTGTGAGTAGCAAATAAAAGAAAGAGAAGCATAATCCTTGCCTCCGTGTCCTTAATAGAATTGAAAATTCTTGGTGCGAATGCTAGCTAATTTTTTATTCAGAGCTAACAAGGAAACACCAAGAGTGAATACCTATCAGTGAAAAGTTACGCTGCAAACTATTTGCTGGTGTACTTTTTTGTTTTATTTTTTTATTTCCTCATACTTCTTGCCAGTGTGAGTAAAGGTGCACTGGTAGGGGTTATCTGTGATCCCATGCATGACTCTGAAAATGCCAGTTTGCCATAGAATTAAGGAGGCCGCCTGCGCAGTGGTCTAGTCCTCATTTTTGTCACAGAGGTCCAGTAGGGTGCTGATCATGTCTTTACATGCATCTGTGAGGCAATACCAGAAGAAAATTACCTGCCCCTTCATTATGGGCACTCACCTGCAGCCCAGGCATGCAACTGCAGGAGTGAATAATCAGCAGAGTTATCGTCCCAGGTGCAGACAATAACGTTTAATCAGGCACTATTTCAGTTTTGGACTTTGTCAGAAGACTGTGTACTTAAATCATTTAAATGTATGGTTTTACTGGTTTATAAATTAAGCATTTCAATCACAAATACTGGAAAAGAGATTAAAAAGGTGTGCTCCTTCATAGGATATAGCGATACCAAAGAGGATGATGGACGGAGCGTTTGAGCAAATCAAACACTCACCCCCAGTCAACTAATCTTGGTTTAATCCATCATCACTCTTTAGCTCACTCCACCACCCCAGTTCAGACATGGCCATATGCAAATCAGTCTGACCCTGTGTCTCATGGGAACAGTCCAGCCCGAAGTCCCAAGCCATGTCTTCCCTGTAGCATCCTGGGACCGGTTTCGGGTTCATAACCCTCATCAGCCAGGCTATCTTGAATCCACTGGAATCAAGCTAAAATGGCTGAAGAGGGGTGAAACCCCGAAACCGGTCCTAGGATGCTTGGTTCCGGTCCAGGGAGGACCTGGCTTGGCAATTCGGGCTGGACTGTTCCCATGAGGCACAGGGTCAAGACTGATTTGCATATAGCCAGGTCTAAACTGGGGTCGGATGGTGAGCAAAAGAATTATGGATTTAACCCAGATCTCTTGACTGGGGATGAATGTTTTGATTTGTTCTGCATTCCGTCCATCACTTGTGTATCTTTGCCTTCATAGGCTATGGCATGTAATTATGACCACTGTTGAATGTCAGTCGCTGTTAATTGCCTATCCCAAAATTATAACAGTGCTATAGAAGGGCAATTAACAACTGTTAACGCCTGACAGTAAGTGGGCAATGGGGCTAATAACATTTTACTCTCAATCTCATACAACAGTTATACAAGCAGGCCAACTGGCCCTTTCTGCTTTAAGTCCCTTCTTCACACTCTCACTGAACCTAGAATGCAGGCATATAGAGTTCGTTTCAAAATCGAAACTGGCAAAACCATTCCAGAATTCCACATGTGGTGCTTATATTACTGTACATATGTTATATATCCAAGACTATAAACAGCAAGGTAGAGGGAGGAGTTGGCCTAACTGCTAGGGCGGTCAACCTCGAATCTGGGGAACTGGGTTCGAGTCTCGGCAATGACGCTGAACATCCTGTGATTCTGGGCAAATGACTTAATCTCCCTGTGCCTAACAAAAACGAATGTGTCCTCATGTAACGCAACTGGTGCTATGTAAAGCGCTCTGATACCCGATTCGGGTCAAGTTCGTGCTATATAAAACTCCGTCATAAAAAATAATAATAAGTTAGACTGGGCGGGGGGAAAAAATGGCATGTGGGTGTGCCAAACAACACAGGGACAAGGTACACAGGAGGGGCAAGGACCTGGCACTCACTGATTGGTCCCAGCATGGGTTAAAAGCTATAGTTATTGCCTGCAAAAGAAACATTCTGATTGGCTGTTCAACTCCCAAAGGTCATTACAGGTTGCTAATGACATATTTTCTTGAGAAGATTGTATTAAAATATGCCATGGATACATTCACCTGTTGTGCTTTGGTCACCATATCCCTGTAGACTGTGTCCATACTGGAATTCGTCAAATTGGCCAGCACGGATACGATGGTCTCTGCTTGCACTTTATCAAAGCCTAAGAATAAGGAAAAATCAGGGCTATCAATTCCAAAGCCATAACAGGCAACTTCCACAGACTAAGTACCCGTTATATGTCCAAACACTTACTCTCTTTTTTAAAGCTTGAGAATTATCTATTTGTATAGAAAACCTTCATGCAAGAAGCATTCTGGGCAAATACATTATGCTCATAGTCATCACTGTGGCCGAACACTATGTCTGTAGGTGCAGTCTGCTAAAAGCGTTGCCTGTCTTTCTGTAATCCTCAATATTTATTTGAGAAAATCTTTGGAGTGTTTTAAAATCCCTTCAGTAAACTTCACAAAGTGCTTTAGTGTACCATAGAAGCTATTAAAATTAAAGTATTGATTGATTGATCGATCAGTGGCTTAATGTAAATATCCCTTAGCAAAAATGAGCAATTTATACAGGTCATTCAAAACACAGAACTCACGCAAGTAGTGCTCTAAGGCATGGGAAAGAACATGGTATTCTTTAGATGAAAGTTGGAAAAATATCTCCTTCACTCCTGCAGTATTTCAACTTTATGCAACTGCTCTAAACTTTTAAACACAACTACAGCTAACTTACAAAAGCATCAAATAACAAAACTTTGAACCAAAAACGTATTCAAATCAAACCTAAAATGGAAGTAAGAAAGGAAAAGGACACACTTTCACATATATACTTTGGCTTCTAATTTCTAAGTACCATTTTATGCATCTTTCTGGCAACATACCCTCTCTAATAGTAGTGGCTGTACTTGAGCTAATTATGTGGCTGTGTATTGAGTATGTGACTATCTAGACAATTCCCTGATTTGTGTTTTTGATTAACAGTGCTGATTATTGTTGGAGGTGTAAACTTTACATTTCTCAGAGTAATTTCTCATATGGTCTGATATTTTGGCCTAGAAAGTACAGGAGGAGCACAGGATTCTCTTTGCAAGGTTTTCTGTTGAATTACTGACAGTGAGATCACCAACAGGAAAATAACAGTTGCAAATACATTTCCTCATTAACTACATCACAAATAGTAATCAAACCATTTCGAAGGTACAATAAGAATAGATTTAATAGTTTAATGTGTACTATGTAAACTACTTACTATACTACTATGTATTTAGAGTTACAGACTTAATTGGAGCAATCATATTTTAAATCTGGCAGATCCATGCTATATTCTTAGTTTACAGAAGCAGACAATTTTGAAGTGCAGCTCTGCTGCTGAAATAAGCTAACATATGTTATAGCATATTCCTCAACCCATTTTGGCTTTCTATCTTACTTTCAATGAATTTGAACATGATGCGTCTCTTGGTATGATGTAGGGAGCAGAATTTAAAAATCCCCTAAAATATAGGTTACACAACAATATTTGGGAGGGTTACCCTACCCATCACCACTACTTACCATTAGATTCCAAGTCCTGAACCAAGGCGTGAGTATCAAACGTTACCTTCCTCTGTTCCAAAGGAGTTATTTCCACTCTTCTCATTTCATAAGTTGCAACAACTGCTGAAGTCAACACTCCTGGAAAATTGTAAATTCGCAGTGGTCAAAGATATCAGTACGGGGTTTTTATACAAATTTTCTGAAATTTCGATAAAAACGTCACAAGCAGGTCCATGAAATGAACAGACATACAATTAACACACGAAATACAATTAAAGGAAAGCTTTACATATCTAAAAGCAGATTTAAAAACTAAGCACTCAGGAAGAACCTGTCACCGTTAATATAAAATGAACCTGAGAAACCAATAACAAACACATACACAAGACATGTATCATACCTTGCATTTCATTTTATACAAATATATTTACGATTATTTTTTACCAATTTGTTGTCTTTCCTTGGACGTCAACATTACAAACCATTAGTCCGTGTTGCAGTTTATAAGTAAAATAATTTTTTGTGGTATTTTTACAGCATCTGATACTGCACAAAGTAATTTCTCACTTTTTACAGAGAAAATGACCGCTCTGTGTGGGTACTAGAAGCAACAAGTCAAATAACCGTAAAGCAAGTAATTTTAAAGAGAAGTTTTACAAAAATAGATTCAAGGACACTTTTTCCACAACTAACTTAGAAATCATAACAAGCATTAACAAGGCATAGATTGGAATGTATCTTATGCCAGGTGCAGTCTAAGATGCCACCATAGGGGGCATGGCCAAGATGCCGGACGGATAGGACGTGCCTTCTCGTCACTCTGTCGCTGCCACCGACAGGGGTCTGCCAAGCACAACACACCTAGGATCCCTACGGGACACTCCTGACCGTGGCCAGTGCCTTAAGTTCTGATGGGGCTGTGTTTTTGTACCGGTTATACGTTGTGCTCTTGTTTGGGGGGGGAGGGGTTACTCGAATTACACAGGAGTGCACTACACTCTAGAGTGGCACAAGAATGGGGTCAGCCAGGGTCCAAGCTTGCCACAATGGAGGAAAGGTTGTTATCACCCAGGGTAGCCGTTGCTGTGCTTTCCTTCCTTTCCCTCCCCACACGATAAACTAAAGGTTGTCACCCTCATTATGAAGGAGCTTAACAATCTGACTAAAAGTAGAGCAATTCTATCTCATTTATAACAGACTGGGGCGGCCCTATGTCCCCTATAGTAGACCCATCTAGTCTCCGGAGACTGGCACAAGCTTAGGTCCTGCACTTTCCTGAAACAGTTCTTCTCTTTTGCCACCTCCAAGACAGCAGGGGTGGCCATTTGGTCTCCTGCTCTTTCTGCAGGCGGATGGGCTCTAAACTAGGAGACGTCAAAGAGAGGCTGCGGACATATACTGTGAGTGAGAGACTGCACCTTCACATTGGCTTCCCTGTACGCCCCTAATGACTGCCATGGTGATGTCCTCCTAAGACAGGATGGTGCTGTTAGGGGGAGATCTCAATCTAGTGTTCAACAACGACTTGGACCGATCGGCGAAACCGCTATGGTCACACTGGGGTCCTTTTCTGTGAGGGAGCAGACTGGTCACAGGAGATAGGATTGAGGAACCTTTGGTGAGATCCGCATCCTCAAGCGAAGGACTACACATTCTACCCACATGCCCATAAGACGTATGCGTGCTTTGACTACTTTCTGGGGATAAGAGAGATCCAGACCTTGGTCACACCATTAGAGACAGAGCCGCAATCCTTATCCAATCATGCTGCGGCGTCTCTTACCCTGGCCGGTGGCCTGTTTCCCAGTCTTGGATAATGCAGGAGACCTTACTCAATAGGCCTGAAGGGGTGAAGAGCATTACCCAAGCGATAACGGACTTCCTCGCCATTAATGATACCGCTGCCACATCTATCACTACCCTCTGGGTGACCCTTAAGGTTGTCATCCAGCAAAGGGGGGGGGGGGGGGGGGGGAGGGAAAGAGGGGGGGAACTGATTGCTATATAAGTGGCAGATAACAAAAGGGAGCACCTTCACAAGAAAGTACAGGAACTCAAAAGTATTAACAACTGCACAGGAGCTATGCGGGTCTGATGGCAGCTAGTGACGGTGCGCGTGCAGTTATCGGGACTGACCTGGACAAAGCAGAATATGCACTGCTTAGACTCCGACACTCTCCCTATGTGGGGGGATAGGTGTGGGGGGAGGATACCTGCGAGCAGCTACTAGCCAACAGACTTATAGCGCACAAACAACCACAGGCGCCCTTCTAGCGTAGGACAGTACCAATATTGTAGGGGACGGCCCATTGTGTTCGCCTTCTAGGACTTTTATGAGAAGCTCTACTCTAAGAAGGCCCTTGCCCTGGATGATCCAGGTCTCTACCTCAAAGAAGCGCGTATTCATCGACTGATGCCAGCCCAGGTAGACACTATTGACCGCCCAATCTGGATAGAGGAGGTTATCTCTGCCATTGCTCACCAAAAACCCCTAAAAGCAGTGGGACTGGTGGCTCCAGCCCTCTTTTATAAAAGCTTCTGCACTGCACTTGCCCCAGTCGCAACCCGACTCTTTAACTCGATCGCTGGTCCGAGGATGGTGCCACCTTCGATGCTGGATGCCTCCTTCGTTGTAATTCCCAAGTGAGGGAAAGTAAAAAAACAACGTGGCTCCTACCGCTCGATATCCCTCCTCAATGTGGATATTAAATTGGTCACTAGCATTCTAGTGGCATGTTTGGGTCCGCTTATGCGGGGCCTGCTTGATTTGGATCAGGCAGGATTTGTTCTACACCGACAGTGTAGTGATAACACCAAGCGGATCACTTACTAGATCGTCAAGGCAAAACACTCTAGGAAAATAATGCTCCTGGCCATAGATGCTGAGAAGGCGTTTGACCGGGTGCATTGGCTCTATTTCGAGGCAACGCTCAAACAATTTGACTTCGGGGCGCAATTCTGCACCTGGGTCCTCAGTAACTATTTGAAGTCGCTTCATTGGCTTCCTATTCGCCAGAGAATAAAGTTTAAGCTCTGCTGCTTTGCTCATTGAGCTGTTTTTGGCAAATGTCCGAGTTATATGGCAGATAAGTTTAAATTGTATCGCCTGAACTGGTGTCTTAGATCAGAAAGCAAATGGATGCTTGTGGTCGCACGTTTTAAGAAAATTTGAACTGGAGGTAAATCAGTTGCCTTCCTGGCCTCTAAACATTGGAACTCCTTGCCAGAGGAGCTTCGAAAATGCTCTAGCTTCTCGCGCTTCAGAAAACTCCTGAAAACGGAATTATCCAAGATCTGAGCTACGGAAAGCTATGTCAGTCTGCTCTGTTTTCTATGTTAGCATGGAGATACCCCTGTGGGGGTGATTCCTGCGCTTTATAAATTCCCTACATACATACATGGGCAACCCGAGAGACGGTTCAAGTTAATGAGCAGACCTCTGCTCCTGTTCCTATCCGCAGGGGAACTCGGCAGGGGTGCACGCTGTCACCCCTGCTTTTTGCTCTATATATGGAGCCTCTGGCTCAGTGCATACGGGACAATCCGAACATCAATGAGGTCTGTTTTGGCAGGGAGGAACACATAGTTAGCCTTTATGCGGCTGACGGAATAGTGTAACTGCAACAAATGATGGACGGTATGCTGAATGATTCAAACATTCTCCCCCAGTCAAGAGATCTGGGTTAAATCCATCGTTCTTTTGCCCACTACGCCACCCCAGTTTGGACCCAGCCATATGCAAATCAGTCTTGACCATGTGCCTCATAGGAACAGTCCAGACCGAACTGCCAAGCCAGGTCCTCCCTGGACCGGAAACAAGCATCCTGGGACCGGTTTCAGGGTATGTCACCCTTCATCAGCCAGGCTAGCTTGAATCCAGTGGCACAGTGAGCAAGGGATCCACGTCTGGGCATACCCGTGCCACTAGGGGCGAAAAGTATAACTGCAACAAATGATGGACGGAATGCTGAATGATTCACACATTCTCCTCCGTCAAGAGTTCGGGGTTAAATCCATCGTTCTTTTGCCTCCTACGCCACTCCAGTTTGGACCCAGCCACAAGCAAATCAGTCTTGACCATGTGTCTCATGGGAACAGTCCAGACCGAACTGCCAAGCCAGGTCCTCCCTAGACCGGAAACAAGCATCCAGGGACCGGTTTCAGGGTAGGTTACCCTTCTTCAGCCAGGCTAGCTTGAATCCAGTGGCACAGTGAGCAACTAATTTGTTGCAGTTACAGCTGATGTAATAGTGGCACTGGAAAATCCTGTCAAGGCCCTCCTGGCCTTTCTGGCAAAGATCGAGGTCTTTGGAAAAGCAGCCAGATTCCGTATTAATATCCAGAAGTCATAGGTCCTCAACTGAGGTGTTGCTAGCTTGCTAATACCAAATACAGTGGTCGACTACCTCCATCCCCTATTTGGGGGTCCAGCAGGCCCTGATGGTGAAGGTGACTGTGGCCCTCAACTATCGAACCCTACTCCGGCAACTCAGGAGAGACCTAGCCCAATGGATACACTATTGTCTATCCTGGCTTGAAGATGACTGCCCTTCCGAAGATCTTGTTCTTATTCCAGGCCCTCCCAATAGAGGCTCTTGCAGGTATGTTACAGTCCCTGCACGAAGAGATGTGCAACTTCATTTGGGGAGAGGGGATACCTTGCATGAGCAGGGAACAGAGTTACAGGCTTACAAAAGAGGGGGGCATAGGAGTTCCTAACTGTCATGCTCACGCCTGAGGTAGGAGTCCCGTGGAACTACAACCCCCAAGAGTCACCGCGGCCAGGCGCTCCACCTGATCGCTAGCGCGGCCGCCCATAAAACCGACTCCACACAAGGGGGCGGTGCCAATGATTCCCGCTCGTCCTGAACAATTTCAACGGCCCGCAAGCTCACCTCGTCCGCTTCGGCTGAAGCGACCAGACGCCGTCAGTGCGCGAAGCACTCCTGAAACGCTGCCCCTCCGGGGCCTTTGGTCCACCTACGCTGCAGCGACCTAGAGAGAGGTGAGTGTCCCCCTCCTCCAGCGAGGACCCAGAAACGCCCCAAAGCAGTCTGTGACTTCAACTCCAGGGTGCGTGCACTTTTCAGCTGGGTCTAACTCCTCGCTCTCCACCCAGTTCAGCTGGGCACTTCTTCGCTCCCGCAAAACCCCGGAGCCACAAGCAACACTCCGACCGGGTTCTCCAAACATTGGGAGGTCCTCGGGAAGGGGTCCCTCGATCCTTCCGGTCTTACGGCTTGTGGTGTTCCATTAATATTCTTCAGCCCCACGGATACCCGGGCTCCCGAGTAACAGTGCCTGGGTCTAAGTAGGTGATTCCTTGTCCCGCATCTTTCCTGGTGGATCATCCGAACACCGCGCTCCTCGGCCCCATGGATACCCGGGCTGGAAGTAGAAGCGCAACTGGTGTCTTCGGCGAAACCAGAAAGCACCCTCAACTTCCTTGGGGAACCATCGAACACCGCGCTCCTCGGCCCCACGGATACCCGGGCTGGAAGTAGAAGCGCAATAGGTGTTTCCTGCGACACTGGAAGTCGGAAGCTCTATATCCGATACAGAACCCTGCACCGCCCAGGCGAGGCTGGGACCAGTGGAGTGAACTGGACCTGGTTCTCCTTCAAACTCCCGACCTCTGACTCACCCTTCTCCGGGACAGCCCAAGAGACAGGTACAACAGAGTGCATCCGGAAAAGATTACCATCGGTGCGAGGGAAGATCAACGCCATCCCTAACCCCTCTCTCCTTATCTCGTTCCAGGTATCCCTCTCGGCTGTCTCCATCCCGTCCTTCCCTCGTCCACCTGTCTCCTGCGCCCGAGGGTCTTTATACGAATCCGGGCAGGGGACGGATGGGAGGGGGACCCCCTATAGCTTCAGCGTCATCCCGAGGAGAACACACAGGGTCGCCCACGACACCAACCTCCTACACCATTACCACAACTTCGCTGTGTGGTGGAATGGACCTGGGAGGAATCCGAGAAACACTGACTGTTTATGGACCAGGCAGGAGCTGAGTCACATCTGTGGAAAGCCCCGTTTGAGCGACAAGCACAGAGAGGGTGGGAGCTTTACTCCTCTTCGGTCACTAAAGCCACTCTTGAGGTGTGGGATTGGGGGAAACGCGCAAAAGCCTGTCATTGTTTCCTTTTCCGCTTACCCCGATCGAGGTTAACACATACTTTACACCGGGTCTTGACAAAGCTGCTTTCCAGCCATGGCAACTAGCAGGTGCCGCTTGGTTGGCCACTACTTTGATGAGGGCGGCCCTCTCCCCTCTAAGCAGCTGCATAAATATTATGCGCTTCCAGAATCACAGAGAATGCACTACATTCAAGTTCGTCATTGGCTCACCCACCTGATTGTACGAGCCAGGGTATAGCGCCTGCTTACTCCCTTTACAAAGTGGTTGGTGATGAAGACCTCTGATAGCCACCTTATCACAGAACTATATGGTATCCTTCAACACTGTATCCTGGTGACTAAGACTTCAGGCCAGAAGCTGTGGGACCTTGAATTGGGGAGGATTCTGCCACACAAAGAATGGGATGAGGTTCACTATACAGCACGTAACACGGCCAGCATTGAGACCGCTACTAAAATAGTTACGTACTGGTATCTTACCCCAGTGCGCCTCCATAGGGGTACTCTGCATGTAGCGTGGACTGCTGGAGAGGTTGTGGGTCTACTGGGACGCTGCTCCACCGGCTATAGGACAGCACCAAACTTACACGATATTGACTGACGTAGATATCCACTTTGACACACAGCTACTCTGCATACACCATCTTAGGGCCCCCTCAACGCTCTCACTTTTCCGCTTAAATCCCACAGGGGGCAACACATTGGTCTCACATTGGGGGCAGTCCTCCAAAACATCCTCTCACATGGGGGCACCAACAAGCTTCCGAGACACCTCGAATGGTTGCACCACTTATGGCACATATTAGGGACAGAGAAACTAACCCTTGCACTAACCAGTCAGATCGACTCCTACAGAGAGCTCTGGCCGTCTTATATTGCTCTCCTGTCCACTGTGTTTTGGGAGTTGACTTGCTCTAGAAACCTACGTTTACTACGCGTGGCAGACACCGACTCCTAAGCACGAACTGGGGAGGCAGACTGGGGTGGGGGGAACCCACAGACTGTGAATAGTGAGTTCTAATCAGATGACACTGGATGTGAGTACTCTGGGGGGAGGAGAGGGGTACAGGCTGAGGATTTGTTGGATTTTGTTTTGAAATTTGATTTGTTTTTACTTGTGGAGTGATGTCTCGCTCACTGTTCGCTGTTTTGTCTATTGGAATGCAATAAAAAGATTTGAACTATAAGATGCCATCATAAAATGTTTAGGTATGCACAATGTGGCCATGTTCAAACTCTCATACCTAGGTGCATTACTCACATGTTTAACCACAACAATCATATTCAGGAACAACCATCACATGCCAGGTAGAACAATCATATTCCATATTATATTGTACTCCATCAGGCACAGCAGTCTTATGTCCGGGATAGCCAGAGTCCAGCTGTGGTATCAACTTGGAAGAGTGCAGCACGTCCAGACACTGGCATTAGATATTCATGTAAAGCCTTATATATTTAGGTATGGACTAAATATACCAGGCATAACCTAGCTTTGCCTCAGGCTATTGTAAATTATATTTTTATAAACAATGTGATTCTACCCTGTAACAGTGAAACTTATTTTTAATTTGTAGTTTTTTAGTGAAAAAAGTGCTCCATGAGATGTCATGGGAAGGCACTAAGTGTTTTTAAAATACCCCTCACACACTATGAATCCCATGGTGTCATGCTTTAGCATAGGGGTTTTCCCGTCCCTCTACGGGGCGGGGCGTGCTACGACCAGCAAGTATGCGAGAGCACTGTTGTTTGTGAAGGAATAGGCTATGTGTAATGTGGGGGTGAGAGTGGTAGGGTTAGTGAATAGTTACAAAAAATTAAAAATTCTCTGGCTAGTGGAAAAAAAATAATTAATTCAATTCCCTGGCTGAGAACATTAAAAAGGGGGATATGTAGGGGGTGTACCTCAATCTGATACTCCCTACTGGGTCAACATGTTTCGTAAGCAGTCCCCACTGCTTTACTCATCAGGACCTAAATATGATCCCTACTACACTCAAAAATACTTGGCTAATCAATTGTATGCCTATTTCTCAAAACCAAACTTCAAAAATTATGTAAGTCTGGAGAAGGTTTGTAAGGGTGCAATGACCTTTATCGTTTGAAATAACACAAATCGGTATCTGTAATGATAAAAAAAAAACACAAAGTAAACAACCTGGTGGTTGTTCATTTAAACACATCACCATACTGTGGAGTCGCCTTCTTAAAAGAAAAGGTGATATATTGTTCCATTTTATTAGCAGAAAGGGTTGTTATTCTAAAAATTCAATGAGAAACAGCCCGCTATTTGCGCAACATAATCGCTGATTTTTCACACTTGGCTGTGGCATAAACACACACACACACATTCATTCATTACACTCATCTATTGTTGTTGTATCAAGAGTGGTGAATCGTTCATTAATGTCAACAAAACTTGTTAATGCCCGATTGCGGAACATAATAGCTGGTTTTGGGCACTTGGTTAGGGCATAGAAACACACTTACACGTTCGTCACACATCTCTTGTTGTTAGGTAAAATATCGAGAGTGGTGCATCGTACATTTATATTGAGAAACATGCTTGCGGTAGCAGACTCTACCCTATACATTGTACACGTATGTAATGATGTTTGGGAACATACATTGTTAGGAATAATTATCCTGCTTCATGAGCTTGCACCGGAGGGAAGGATGCCTTGTAATAGTCACTGTATACAAAGTGGAAAAGCATAGATTGCGTTAGCGTTTATCGATCATGCCATGTCATCACGACGCTGATCGCAAAGACTACTGAGCATACCGTGAAACTGCCTCATTTTTAAAGACTTTGGCCTCAGTCTTACTTACATGCCGAAGGTCTCTCCTCACCTCTGTCTGCCTCCGTGCTGCTCCGTGTGGTGCGGTGCAGACACTGGCAATGGGATATTTAATCAGGTTCGTGATTGGCTGTTACCGGAAGAGGCGCCCGTTTTGAAAGACTAGCGCGTCGCATATATTAACAAGCATTTGCAATGCAATAGGTCTCGCATTTATAAGAGTTAGAGCTATTGGCATTGTAAAATTACAATGCCTTTTATTTATGTTTTGGCTTTAAAACAAATAAAAGGCATTGTCATTTACAATGTCAGTAGCATAAACTCGCATAAAAGCAGTGTGTGGAGTGCAGCAGTGTGCGGCGTGCAGCAGTGTGCGGCGTGCAGCAGTGTGTGGCGTGCAGCAGTGTTTCGTGTAGCAGTGTGAAGCATGCAGCACTGTGTGGCTTGCAGCGGCGTGCAGCAGTGTGTTGCGTGCAGCAGTGTCGTGCAGCATGCAGCAGTGAGTAATGCAGCAGTGTGCAGCAGTGTGTGGCGTGCAGCAGTGTGCGGCATGCAGCAGTGTGTGGCGTGCAGCAGTGTGTGGCGTGCAGCAGTGTTTCGTGTAGCATTGTGCGGCGTGCAGCAGTGTGTGGCGTTCAGCAGTGTGTCGCGTGCAGCAGTGTGTCGCGTGCAGCAGTGTGCGGCGTGCAGCAGTGTGCGGCGTGCAGCAGTGTTTCGTGTAGCATTGTGTGGCGTGCAGCAGTGTGTGGCGTGCAGCAGTGTGTGGCGTGCAGCAGTGTGTGGCGTGCAGCAGTGTGTGGCGTGCAGCAGTGTGCGGCGTGCAGCAGTGTGTGGCGTGCAGCGGCATGCAGCAGTGTGTGGCGTGCAGGAGTGTGCGGCGTGCAGCAGTGTGCGGCGAGGCGTGCAGCAGTGTGAGGCGTGCAGCAGTGTGCGGCGTGCAGCAGTGTGCGGCGTGCAGCAGTGTGTAATGCAGCAGTGTGTGGCGTGCGGTAGTGTGCGGCGTGCGGTAGTGTGCGGCGTGCAGCAGTGTGCGGCGTGCAGCAGTGTGCAGCGTGCAGCAGTGTGCAGCAGTGTGTGGCGTGGTTTGTAAACAACAAGAAAGGCGGACATCAAAGGAAGGGTGGGAGGGAACGAGCATATGGGGTGTGAGTTATAACGAAAGTTAATTGTTGTAAGAGGGGATGCAGGAAGTGAGGCCGAGCGCGCGCTGGCGAAAGCAGTCTGCTGCTTTCAAGTCCGATGCCAGATGCCAGCTTCGCGCTTGAATGCCTCACATGCACTGGCCATAAACCGCATTCCTAAGGTCTTGTGCTCCTTACTAAATCTCTCTGAATGCGTGAGGCGGCGCACGCGCAGGAAGTAGCTGGTGGCAAATGGAATGCACGTGGTTGTGCGCGTAACCACCACCCGATCCGCCTGGGAAGCCTTTGGGAGCATTTTCTGAAGCCCCTACATAAGTCTCACTGAGCGATCGCTTACACGATAGCCAGGCGAGACTTAAAAATGGCTGCTTATTTACGTCCCGATCAGGGAGTCTAGAAAAACGTACTTCCTGGTTGAGCGGGAGACCGGGATTGTTCCCGTTTTTTCTCAAAAACAAATAAAGCATGATGTTTCCTGGTTGAGCGGGAGACCGGGATTGTCCCCGTTTTTTTTTTAAACAAATAAAGCATGATGTTTTTCTAATGTAATAACAAAGAATGAAAAAACAAAAAAGTTGAAAATAACAAAAAAGTTCTCTTGATTTGGTATCATGATTTGAATCATTCTGTGAAGAGAAATAAGTAATCACGAGACGACTATTAATAGTGGGTAATGACAGTTAGCTATATTTCTCGATATCAAGATTATTGTTGTTCTAAATGTTCTTTTGGGAAAAGGACTAGGTCTATGTCCATATCTTAGATGCTGTTTTTGAAAGGTGCGCATTTGGAATTTGCAACAGCAGTGTCATTTCTGTGAAATATACTTAGTTGTGATCTTGACAGGATCCTAAATGTTGTTGATGGAGGCGGCACATGTTTATCAATGTCATCTTTTAGTGAACCTTCATAGTGAGGGTATTCTTTCTTTGTTACAGAGCAAAGTCCCTCAATGACGCTCCCCCTTATATTGCTGTTATATGTGAAAGGTTCCTCGTATTAATTGAAAATTGTAGAGGTCTTCAGACGTGGATGACATGGTTAGAATGGAAATAGAAATGTCATTATGGAATGCTGTAACTTAGCACTTCGAGAGAATTTTTTTTAATACAACCAAACCTTACATCTCCAGAAGCACGGGACCAGCATGGGGAGCACATTTGCTCCTAGCATAGCTGGTCTCTATGTATACCATCTTGAGACCACAAAAATTCTACATCCAAGTAACCCCTTCACAAGCAGATCAACACCTGGAAACGATATATAGATGATATGTTGATCATCTGGGATGGTGATGAAAGCACCACAAACCGTTTCATCACTTGGCTCAATTACCAAGACGAATTCTTAAAATTCACCAGTACCATTTCCAACAAAGAATTGGTCTTCCTTGACCTTAATATATCACCAAAAGATGGGAGACTCGTGACTACAACACATTTCAAAACCACATCAAAAAACAGTCTTCTAATGTACCAGAGTTTTCCCCTAAACATCTGCGTGACAACCTCCCCTATGGACAATTTCTATGTCTCAGACGAAATTGCACAGAAGTCAACGGCTTCAAAACTCAATATAAAGACCTGAAAATGAAACTTGAGAAAAGACAATACCCCAAACAAGTCATAGAAAAAGCCTACAAAAGGGCACGCAATAACTGCTGGAACCTACCAACCCAAAACCTGATGAAAAACGACCATTTTGCATTACAACATACAACACTAATTCAAACCAGGTCACCAAGATCATCAACAAACATTGGCGCATCATTAACAGTGGAAGACTAAATCTCCCAAAACCTGTTTTCTCCCACAGAAGAGGGAAAAGTATTCGCGACATGATTGTACACACAAGACCCCGCAAAAACGAACCTACATGCCAATCAACAGCAATGGCCAACATACATGGACATCATCCGTGTGGGAAATGCAAAGTCTGCCCACTTACTAAAAAAAGCAAAGAAATTACCTTCCTAAATGGTACAAAGTGGGAACAGAGAAAATGTACCTCATGTAACAGTAACAACGTAGTGTACCTTATCACCTGTCCATGTCTGCTTGAATATATAGGTATGACGACAAGACCGGTGAAAACAAGGATAGGTGAACACAAATGCAACGTTAAGTGCAGAAAAGGCATCACAAAAATGGCATCACATTTCCTGGAACTAGATCACAAACCAGAAGACATAACCAGGACAGTGATTGAACAAGTACCAAATGAGAAATATCTTCTTGAAATGGAACAGAGATGGGTGTTTCGACTCAAAACAAATATCAGAGGATTGAATGATGAAATTCCATGGGGCCAATTATAATGAATAGCCTATAATCCATTCTAACCATGTCATCCACGTCTGAAGACCTCTACAATTTTCAATCAATACGAGGAACCTTTCACATATAACAGCAATATAAGGGGGAGCGTCATTGAGGGACTTTGCTCTGTAACAAAGAAAGAATACCCTCACTATGAAGGTTCACTAAAAGATGACATTGATAAACATGTGCCGCCTCCATCAACAACATTTAGGATCCTGCCGGACCCTAGAAACTATGGTCAAGATCACAACTAAGTATATTTCCCAGAAATAACACTGCTGTTGCAAATTCCAAATGCGCACCTTTCAAAAACCGCATCTAAGATATGGACATAGACCTAGTCCTTTTCCCAAAAGAACATTTAGAACAACAATAATCTTGATATCGAGAAATATCGCTACCTGTCATTACCCACCATTAATAGTCGTCTCATGATTACTTATTTCTCTTAACAGAATGATTCAAATCACGATACCAAATCAAGAGAACTTGTTTTTTTCAACTTTTTTGTTTTTTCATTCTTTGTTATTACATTAGAAAAACATCATGCTGGATTTGTTTTTGAAAAAAACGGGGACAATCCCGGTCTCCTGCTCAACCAGAAATCATGTTGACCCAGTAGGGTGTATCAGATTGAGGTACTCCCCCTACATATCCCCCTTTTTAATGTTCTCAGCCAGGGAATTGAATAAATTAGTTTTTTTCCACTAGCCAGAGAATTTTTAATTTTTTGTAACTATTCACTAACCCTACCACACTCACCCCCACATTACACATAGCCTATTCCTTCACAAACAACAGTGCTCCCACATACTTGCGTAGAGGGACGGGAAGACCCCTATGATGAAGCATGACACCATGGGATTCATAGTGTGTGAGGGGTATTTTAAAAAGACTTAGTGCCTTCCCATGACATCTCATGGAACACTTTTTTCACTAAAAAACTACAAATTAAAAATAAGTTTCACTGTTACAGGGTAGAATCACATCGTTTATAAAAAGCTTGACAGGAGGAAGATTCTACCTAAATTCCTCTTAACTCCCTCCCTTTGTTATTGTTTTCTGTATTGTAAATTATCATCTGTGCCTCTGTAACCTGCATTCGATCTAAGATATCCCTTGTCCCATGTAAAGCACTTGTGTACAGGTCAGAGTTCTATAAATACCCTAAATACCATAAACATGGTCAGATGCTACTTTACATGTCAGCTAGAACATTGCATGCGCAGATAGAACCAAACTGACATACCCCATCACAATAAACAGTATGCATCATATGTCACACCTCCAACATATAGATCTTTCTCTTCCCACAACCTACTCTCCATCTCCAAAAACATCTGCACACTCTCACCTGCTCTGCATCCCCAACAGACGTATTCAGTAATTGGAAGTCCCAGATTATCTTAATTTCTTTCTAAAGCTTTTCTCTTTTTTCCACGGATAGCAAAGCAATCATCGTCATTAAAATGTGCTTTTACAGTAGGCATCACAATAACAGAGCTTAGATCTTTAAATCTAATATAAATCCTTTGAGACAATTATTGGCATAACAAAAAGAAATACAGGCCACTATAAGGAGCTGCCTCATTCCGTATCTCTCGGTGATGGTCAATGTTCATTGTTTGTTCGTTCATCTATGGAGCGGGGTTAGATCTTGGGTCACATGCCCCCATCTGAAGAGTCAGACTGTTGATAAGGACATTCTTGATCGTTGTAAGGCTAGTGGTCTGCCCGTTGGCACAGGTTATCTTTTAAGAGAGGCATGGGCCAGCCCTCTCCCCCAGCAAGGCAGCTTAATGTCCTTTATTGCATCCTGCCTCTTCTTCCAACTGTTTCCCTTCTGCTGCTTGAGGACTTATGCCTACTCACATGCATAAAATTGTATCAGTGGAAAATTCCAAAGTGGCGCTTCAAAAACAATCAATGTGGTTCTAGAAAAGATGTTCCCTAAACTAGAATTGGATGATCCATGGAGGACCCAAGGAAGGATCAGAGAAGGTCCAGGAACCATAATCTTCTGGTATGCAAGAATTAATGAGAGCTGAGGTGGAGCACCTTTGGTCCAATCTGTGATTCGAGGAGCTGGGGATTCCTGCCTTGTCTGCAGATGGGAAACCAGCTTTGTAGATATTTTCAGCCATTACCAGTCTATGTCACTGCCAGTGTCCCTCGTCCCCCCCCAGCAGTGTAAAAACCAGAATTGGCAACCAGAACTAGAGAAATCTTCAATTGCCTGCTTCCAGACCAAGCTTTATCCAAACCGTGGCTTGAAACAGAGATACTTTTTTCTATTGAGTTCTTTAACTTACATACAGGCAATGCTTGGCACAATATATCTTACGGATGCACAGCACAATACAATGGGCGAATATACATCTACTTGTCATGCTATAATGTAATATCTACATCAGATTCCGAACATACATTTCCATGAGAGGTTTTAAGTGAAAACAAGTCTCCAGTAATTGCAGGTACAATATAGCATTTGTATCAATATCTTCAACTTTGTTCATGAATCGACTCTTGTTAGCAGGGTAATTACATGTAGTTGAGTCCCCCGCCTCCCCCCCAAAGGGCCATGGCCCATGGGCCGACTCCTGTCAGCCAAGCAAGCATGCACAGCCTCAGTCCGGGAGCACCCGCAGGTATTCCACCAGAGGCTCCCAGATTTCCCTGGGGCGGGATGTGGCTGGCAGAAGCTCTGAGTAAGTCGATAACTGGTACTTACAAAATATCAAGTCTGTTAGCCAGTCCTTGAAATTGGTGGCCCGCCCTCTGCCCCACCTCTCAGTATTTTAGCAAGAGTTTCTGGCAGCATCCCGGGTGCCAACCACCCAATACCCCCTCCTTGTCCGGCATCATTATGGAAAGTTCCCAGCTCCTGGGGATTCATCAAAGCCATCCATCAAGCCATGATATGCCCTCCAGTGCCTTCATTTTTTTTACATTTCCTAGGGCATCCCCTACACCACCCGTTCCCCACCAAATGGTTCTTGTGGGTGGCTTTAATGGCCACTTCTCTGGGGTGCATACTCAATGGCCCCAACGTCTCTTTCCCATTTCTTCCGCAGTGTCCCCAGATTGTCCAGGGCATTATTTTTATAATGCGGCAGAGGCGAGAGACGCTTTGAGAGCAGGTGCTTCTCCCCACACTTACTTACCCAATGGGGGAGTATGCAGGGAGGTTCAAACCAGGGTTTTGTTTCCTTTGAGAGCGTGTGTAAATTGCAAGTATTTAAACTGGGAGGTCTCAGCGACAACATACTAATACTGTAGGGCCTTTAAAGACTTAATCTCACTGCCACCTACTACATCCCCAGGGTCTCGATCACAATGTGTTCTCATTGAAAACAAGCATTGAAAATGCAATACGTCTCGCCCTTGATTAAGTTAAAGCTATTTGCTTTGCTAATGGTATTGTATAGCAAAGCAAATGGCTTTAACTTAATGAAAAGCGAGACCTATTGCATTTTTTGTAATACCCATTGTAGGGGCACACAAGAACACATTTACCTGTAGGGCACATTACTGATGCAGTTGCACAGACCCATGGGCCATCTTAGGTTGCGCCAACTGGGCCGATCCTGGGATGTTCTTGGGAGCACAGTACCCCTAAAAGGGGTGCACGGTTAAAGACAACAAGCCTCAATTAAACCACGGCACGTAATTACGCGCCGTTCGGCCTAAAACAAGAGGTGCGCAGCTCTGTTGCGCCAGCCAAGCACTTCACGATCGAGCCCACGCCCAAGAAGCTACAGCGAGCTTAAGTAGGAGCCCCTAAACAAACACTGAGAGGGCCCGCACTAGGACGCCGACGCTCCTGGGCCGCGACGCTGCTTCTACCCAGCCTAGATTTTATATCGCTCTTCATACTGGTACTAACGTGTGTTAAATGCTCCCTTTACTGGACCGTGAAGTAATTTCCCAGGAATGCCAGGATCACACCATTTTGATAATCAAATGGGGATGTGTATTTCTTCTTCTATAGCAAACATCCTACCGGCTAGGTGACGCCTGCTCCTGACTGCTGCAAAGGGCATCGTTCCTTTCGGCGCCCTCCAGGGGTTTCATGTACATCTGGAGTGCACGTGCGTCGCAGCCGTGTGTACGGAAGGCATTTTACTGCTCAGGAAACTGCACGCAAACTGTGACCAACAAGCGTTGAGGACATCACGTGAGATGCGCTAACACCTGCCCAACGGAGAACCCCAAAAGGTTTTACAGCCCTCGGGACCACCAAGGCATTCTCACCCGGGGTCAAACTGCTGTATAGCTCAGTGGATGAATGTACCAACTGCAGAGCTCCTGCAATGGCGGATACAATCTTTCATCTGTCTGAAGTCTTTAAGATGTGGGTGGCACGTGGTGAAAACTGAGCTCGAAAGCGCTAAAACAAACACAGTCTTAGCTTTAAGGCAACGTCCAATGAAATGCGAAACCTTCCAAGTTCAGAAGGTGGTGGCTACCAAAACAAGCAGTCGCGAGTGTCCCAAACAGTTCGAAAGTGAATGCACGGTGCACGCACTGAATCTAAACAAAGCACGTTGTCCTGCTTCAAGTAGGACAAATGCAATAAAGAACAAATTGCTTAAAATAATTAGCAGCCCTGCGTATTAACAAACCACTTTCCCTACTCGGCTACAAACATTATTGTTTATCCACGTTGTTCGCGCAACTCTAATAGAAATGAGCTCCTATTACTGTACCAATACAGGGTTGGTCACGTTATGGTAGAAATCATAGAAAATGCACTAGACCTGCAGGTCTAGTAACCTACAAAATCTCCTGGACCAAACTGAAATGCACTTGACCTCTAATCTAAAAGCTGAGCAAATGTGACGTTAACAAGATTTTAAAGCATTTTTATTGCTCATTTACTTTGTGAGCAATAAAGATGCCTTTACATCTTGCTATCTTGTCACATTTCCCCTGTTTTCAGAGGCAGAGGTCAAGTGTCAGTTTGTATTCCTACTCGCCAGTAAGGGCGAGTAGGACCTAAAAATAGCTCGTCCTGAATTAATCTGACTCGCAAATGCGAGAGGTCGAGTGAATTTTTCGAGCCCTGCTACTGAAAATAATTAGGGGGTAGGAAAACAAGTGGTCGCGAGTGTCCCAAACAGTCCGAAAGTGAAAGCGCGGTGCGTGTGCTGAATCTTAAAGCACGTCGTCCTGCTTCAAGTAGGACAAACCCAATAAAGAACAAATTGCTGAAAATAATTAGCGGGTAGGAAAACAAGCGGTCGCGAGTGTCCCAAACAGTCTGAAAGTGAATTACATAAAAGGGACAGATAGGCTGATGGTGGTGGGTGGAGGGCATCGCGAGTGGAGTCAAAACAAGCGCGGCCGCTTGTTATTGCAACACATTACACGAATGGAAAAAAAAGAAAAGAGCTTAGCTAATAATTAAAAGTCTGTATACTGCTGCCAGTAAAAGATCCAGTCCGGTTGAGCGGGGCCAAAAGTGGACAGGGCGTCAACAAGGAGAGACTAAAAAGCCTCCTTAACAATAGAATGCCAGCGTTTAGCCTAAACTGTGACGCAAGCCAATGGGAAGAGGGGGCGGGGCTTCAAGTCCCCTTCCGAAACCGTATTGATTACAAGAAGCCCTCGCATGGCGAGAGCAGCGCTTGCACGCTGCTAACGTCAGGCGAGACCTAAAAATGGCTAATCCCAGTCTGAATAGGACCCGCCTCCTCACTCCCTCAGGGTTTTCGTGTCATCAATGGGGACCACCACAGCCAGGATCTACCCTGGTGTCTGGGTCACTCCCCCAAACAGCCGTCCCGATCCGGGCCCGGCTCCCTTCCTCTGGAGCTCTCCGTCCACCATTTTAGGGCCCGCAGGCCCTCCAGGGACGCAACCTTCACTGACCTCGGGAGCTACATCACAGGACTCCAGTACCCCCGCAGCCCCCTCGGTCTTTCGGGACGGTTGTTCAGCACCGCAGGCCCTAGCAGCGCCCAGATGGGTCAGGATGGTCGGTGCAGCACAGGAGCACCACGAGATGGCGGATGCCAACTTGCGCTGCCAGACCATGCCTCTCGAAGCTCCCTTTCTTGAACAAAATCTTTTTGGGCTCTGCAGAGAGCTTATGAAGTATCATGGAATTCGAATAAAGGGCCTTTGTCTGAAGTGTACTAGAGAACTGCTTCCAAGACCATGGAACCACTGCTGGGAATCCTGCATTCTAATGATATAAATGGACAACAATACCTGGATGATTTAGAAACAACTCGTTGCTGTCCGAAGCATCAGCAGAATCCCATTAAGTATGCACTCAAATGCAATTAATCAGCTATAAGCTAACCTTAGAAAAATCTGTCTGAATTTTCAGGTGACATGGGTCATTCAAAGGATTTGTCATTACTGACCAAGGGCTATCCAGTTAAGATGACAGCTTTGGTTTCATCTGGTTCCAGACACAAGGGGAGACAGTATCTTGTATCGTTACAGTACCTAGGATAAAGATGCACCTCAAAACTCCTAGTTTGTCATTTTATGGTCTTTTAGTGCTTTTACTCCAAGGATAATGAATCTCTAATGCCACTTGTTTTAACCACAAAAGCCACTATGAAACGTTGTGTGACACAATGGGATCATTCCACAGACAAAGTCTATTTTCACATCAGGAAAGCACAAAACTTTTACCCTGCAGGGACAGTTCAACAGTCTAGAAGGTATTTCAATCTCATAGACTTGCTTACTGGAATAGATAGAAAGGCACCCAGATCTTGGAATCTTCATGGGGACAAAAGAGAATATTTTGTTACAAGCAACTTGCATCCTAGGGACAGGACAAGAAATGTGCACAAAGATCCCGGAGTGTGAAGTTCACACCCAAAATATAGTTTAACCCAGGTCTAATAATCTTTCAGTAGATTTGGGAGGCTGGGATTTGATCAGTTTGCTTCCACTAGAAAAAATGTTCTTCCAATAAATGTACTGCTCCAAAGAAAGCGGTTCTTAGTTCTCAGACTAGGACAGCCCCCCTTTACAGTAGCCACAGCATCTTATATCACATTTCACACATTCCCCTTGATTACCAGAGTTCTCCATAAAACTGGAAAAGGAGGGACTGCAGGTTGTCCCGATGGTTATCATCTGGTCAAGGAGATACTGTTTTTCTCTGCTTTGCTGTCAGGGTATTCAAAAAATGTCACCGTGTGTCTCCAGTTGATGAAGGGATTTAGACTCTCAAGATGTAAGGTTAGATTGATCGCAATGTTTTTGGATCTTCTGTGAGTTATTTAGGAGCTTACTACTCCCACTTTTGATTCCTTGAAAGAAGAAACTCTGAAACTATAACTGACTAAGTTAATTTCCTTGGTTGTCATCGCCTCTTCTAAATGCTTGGGGAAATGTAGAGCTCTGGTGTGCAAAGAGGCTTACCTTAGGTTCTTTCAAGAGCATCCTTTTCTTCATCATTCTCCTGATTTTAGACCAGATTTTCAACTAAGGTAGAATATGTTTCTCTTTATCATCTTACCTTGACAGAACCACTGCTTTTACATTATCATAAGCACTCTTTGTTGTCTGTAGAAAACTCTCCAAGACCTGGTCATGAGAATGGTCTTTATTATTGCCTATCGTTATCTTCTGTGCTTAGTTTAAGGTAGGACTACTTGGGGCTGATGATTTCTTGGCGGAAACCAAAGGTATATCTATACATATGAGATTTGCTGGGAAGGTACATGGACATAGCCCTTTCAGCAGGGTTATCCCAAAATGTTTTGCTGAATTAGATTTTGTTGGCCTTAGGACTCTGTACATTTTACCACTGCTAACCAGTACTAAAGTGCTTGTGCACTCTCCTTAAAACATGGTAACATTGGCTCATACCTGATTGACATATTTAATTGACTTGCAATTCCCTAGTAAAGTAGCACTACATGTGCCCATGGCCTGTAAATTAAATGCTACCAAGGGGAATGCAGTACTGATTGTGCCACCACATTAATTAGCTCTTTAAACATGTCTCAGGTATACCATTGCAGAGCCTGCGTGTGCAGTTTAAACTGCCATTTTGACCTGACAAGATAAACGTTTTGCAGGCCAAATCCTTCCTTTTTAGGTTGAGCCTGAGCCAGCACACATGCGCTGCTTTGCGAGGCTTCTTTTGGCTTCTCTGAGTGGGTCTGACTCCTCCCACACATTTGATTGGCCTTTGTGTGTGTCTTTCAATAATGAAAGCACGCAAATGGTCAAAGGCGGGTGCATGTCCCACCTCCTTTCCAATGTTCACTCCCACGGCGTTTTGCTCTCGAGAGCGAGCAGCGGCGCGCTGCGTGGCAGCTGCATTCCCTGTGGGTCAGGTTACCATTTCTGCACCGACAGCAGTTTTCTATGCACATCGGATGCTGCTCACTGTACAGTGCAGGTAATATACTGTGCAGTAGGCGTCCGAACCCCATCAATGCTGCTGTGGTGATGTTTTGAAATACATTCTTGTTTCTGATTTCTTGCCGACCTGCCATACGCCATCGGCTAGTTCCACAACAGCGACTTCCTCTTTTCAAGGGCTGTGCGAGAGTGGTCAAATTTCTGTTTCTTTTTTAAGGACACTATCGTTTTGAAAAGAAACAATGAATGCCCTTGCGTTCATTGCACCAGACTGGCAGAGCAAAGTGGCTTCCTTTCCCGTTGGTACAGGGCAGATGGCTTATTACTGTATTGCTGTTTCTTTGTCTTGGTTTATGGCTGGTTCTGTTTTTCTACATGGGACATAACCCCCAATCTTTCTCATCTCGAGAGGCCAACACCTCCAACAGGCAGCTAACTTGCTACCGCAAATTCTCCCCCTGCACGTCTGTGCCATGCCACCCTACGTTTCATTTGCCCTATGTTTGCATTGCAACCCCGCGCAAACCCTCCCAGAAACACTGCCGCTCTCACTGTTTCTGACACCACATGGGACCCTGTCTTTGTGAAGGCCGGTCGGGAGGGAGAATCCATCACCTCACTTTGTGTTTTGGCGCTTCCTGCTTGGAGCTTTCTCTGGCTGCCAGTACTTTGATCACCTCTCTCCTCTTGACCTGCTGCTGCTGTGTATCCAAGTCCCTCTCCTCACACCCTTTTACCCCAAAAAACGCAACTGTAACTTACACAATCGTGCTGTCTCACACCCAGTCATTTACATTTTGCTCTCGCGTTACTGTTTTTGCTGACCCCTCCTACCACCCCTTGTTTCTGCCACCCCCTCCTGCCCACCCCTGTTTCTTTTCTCTCCAGCACTCTCATCCCTGTATCTTCTCACCCTCGCAATCCCCCCCGTCTATTTATTCTTCCAACAAAAGGTAAAAAAAAGCACCCAGCGCTGACCGCTACATAGCACTCTTTGTTTTTTTTAGCATCCCTTTATTCACCCCCACTTATCTCGGGTACCGGTGGGAGAGGCTTCTGTTGTTTGAGGTTTCTACTTTTGAGAGTGTCAGGTTTCTAGGGGTTACTGTACATGCATTTTTAAGGAGACATCCCTTCTGTGGAAGTTGAGCACAGTAAACTCTCTTCAAAGGTGTAGTCCAGGTTACTAAATAACATAACGTGTATTTATAAAACACATGTTCACTCTCGGAGTCTCTTGGAACTGATAACGTATTTGCTGTTGCTTGCGCCAATGGTACTGATTTGTCAACCTTGCAAGCACCAATGGTAGTGTGGGCTTGCCGGGATTCGAACCGTGGCAATGCAGGCAGACACAGATTAATGATGTATGTACCTGGTTTATGTTGCGCTGAAAGTTCCTATCTTCAACCAGCCATCTTTGCACTGCTTCTGTTACTAACTCACCTGTGAGGCAGATACTGCAGTACGGTGAAAAAGAAAAACAATGTAATTGTTTTCCAAATTAGAAACCAAAATCCTCCAAGTCAGCCTGCTTCTCTATAAAATATCCAGAAACCTAGATCAGAGCTCCTGTCAATGTTCCGTGCTCTGGCGCGTTCTACAAACATATAAACATCCATACATGCATGCACATATACAAGAGGGTGGATACTAGAGTGCCACCGAGGAACACTGCAATGCTTATACCCTCACAACCAGATCTCACATTAGTGAATGTAACACACAAGGTTGTGTTGCGGTTAAATTGGCTTTAAGTCACCAATGTTAACCTTGAATTTACAATTTAATAATTTTTCAACTGTCAAAATAAGAACAAAGATATGCTGGCATTGACTGGTGCCAGTTTATACTGCGTCTGAGCACAGTAGAAAAAAATACACGCTGAAAACTATTGACATCTCACACTGAATCAAACCTAGTGAAGGCCCTGGACAGCCAAGAGGGCACGGTGCAATGTATTTACAAAGCAGGACATGTACTTTTAAGTTTTACATGCCCTGGTAGTAAGAAACACCATATATTTTTCAATACTGTAAGGTCTATTTCTCCCATAGGATAACATTGGAGTTGCCCTATTAATTTTTTTTTACGTGTAGTTTCCAAATGAGAAGAGATGACCAGTTCATGTTTGGTGTCTCTGGAATCACTATTTAATATCCTAACGTATGGTGGAGTTGGATTTTAAATTGCAATTCTGAAAATGCCACTTTTAGAAAATTGCCATTCTCTTACCTTAGCCATTTGGTACATGCAGCTTGTCTCTGGGTCACATGACTGGATGTAGCTGACAGTTGGGGTTTGTGTATTCCTCCTATAAAGCCACACACAATGGGGAGCTTAGGTGTGGCGGGGGAGCCATCACCCGGAAGATGGGTGGGAGGAGCTGGACCCAGCCCCACTTACACTTGAATAGGTTATGTCCTGCCTCTACACAAAGGGCTGCATACCCCATTTAGTTAGTCTGGAGCCGGGACAGTGAAAGCAGGATGCTTGGTGACTTCAAACGGAAACATATAGAACATTCTACCCAATTGACTGGACCTCAGACACCAACTCTTCAGTACACTTCTGGAACTGTGGATACTCTGCCAGAAAGGAGGGCTGCTGTGCTGCTACAAGGACTGCCAGTCTGCTGCTCTACCTCTAAAGGAACTTCTGACCTGCTGTGATAACCTGCTGCCTGTTGCTCTCTTGCCTGGGGAAGAAGAACTGGAGTTGCAACTTCATCTTGAACCCAGGACCCCAGAGTGACTTTAAGGGCTAGTGTGATATGCTACTGATCTGAGCTTCAGGGAAATAAAAGTCTCCCCAACCAGCTTCTGGACCCAGCTGCAGTGAATTCCTGACACCAAGTGGTGACTCTCAGGTGCTGGACCCTTAGTGTGGCTCAGCGCTTTTTCAATCAAGCGTTTGGGCTCCTCTTGGCTGCGAATGGACCATTCACACCAAGATCACGGCACTCGCACCAAAATGCAGCGCAAGCCACCGCCAGCTCGTCTCTAAGCACAGCAGCATCAACAGTCCACGGAGGACGGCCAACGCGAAGCTCCAGTCTGTCCGTGGTGCCTGACCTGCTGTTCATGCCACGCCGACAACGGTCCACTTGCTCCCCGCGACCCTCTCCAATGCGAATGGGATTCTTGGCACAAAACATGTGAAGGTAAAACTTCAGTGGGACTAATCTGGGACTGTATCCGACCCGCTCTCCATTGTGGTCAGCCTGAACTTTTGACTTTGACTTGGTTGAGCCCAACCAGATATACGCATTTGACACTTTCTGCTTTTAAGCACTATTTTACACTTTATTCTTGAAGAAATTATAACTCGGGTGCTACGTATTGGATTTTTGTTCTTTATTAAATTAAGATCTATTTTTCTAACCTGGTATGGGAGCTTTTTGTGTGGGGTTTTCACTGTTTTACTGTTTGAAGTATTGCATAAATACTTTACACATTGCCTCTGAGTGAAGCCTGACTGCCCAGTACCAAGCTACCAGGGGGTTGAGCATAGGTTAATTTGGGGTTTGCTTTTGCCTTACCCTGAAAAGGACTGTGGTTGCTGCTTGACCAGAGCTCACATCCCATTCTACCAGTAACAATTTCATACAGTACCTGAACAGCTTCAAGCAGGTTTGCCTTGCACTGTATACTTTAAATGGCCTCTAATATGACTATGTGAGATTCTGCATCCCATTTTTATGTAGCTGCTGTACTTGTTGGCAATGAACACCATCTGTCAGCAATTTTCCAAACGGACTACTGATTTCAGTTATAAAGTATCTACTTACGAATGTATAAATCCATATATATTAAGGTACACCATTAGAAGCATATGTCGTACCTTTTATAATGGCTCCGTAAGTAACACCTCTATCATTCTTTCAATTCTACCACCTTTTTCATACCACTTAAACAACTCCATGGCCCAGTAGAATGTACCAGCAGACATTCAGCCTGAGAAAATTCCTTAGCTCTGTATCATTCAATAAAAATATCCGATGTTTGCTCCCGCGGGTGGCCTTTCTTACCTCTGTGCAAAGAAGGGGTGGCCGGGATACAGCAGGGTACCAACTTCATGGAGTTTTGGAAAAGACGTCTGCAAATAGGATAAAGGGTTGTCATGGCTGCGAGCTAGAGAGAGGTGCGCCCTGTACAAGGTCAAACTCACAAACCCTGCTTCCACCTCCACTCTCTACAGTTCTCCCTCAAACAGCCCGGTTCCCGGAAACCATGGCAGAGAATATAACTGACAGCAAAGTGAGTGCATCACTGGCACTCACATCACAAGGAACATTATATCAGGCAGGAGCTTCTGCCGCACTCAAATGCGGCGGCCATCTTTGAATGGAAGGGATTCCGTTCGCTATATGCAAAGGTGCCAAGTCTATGGCATAACATATTTAAACTTTATAAGTTATATATTAATAACAAAAATATGTATATATATATATATATATAATACAACGATTACATTAAACGCATGCAATTATGTTGATGTTTTATCTTTTTATACATAGTTAAATATTCTCCATTTAATAACACTTCTATTTTTGAAAAGTGCAATTATTACGATCTCTCTTTTGGCACCATCAACCAAGCCCAGTGCCTATACAACGGTGCCATTTCTAAAGAGGCAGCATCTTTTGTCGCTAACAGGAATGAGCAAAGGGACCCCGCATCATCGTCTTTCTTTCTTTTCTACACTTTCATGAAATTATTGTATTTTTTGGTTTGAACCACGATGGGCACTGAGTGTCCCAGTTCCGCTCGTGCGCGGTGCTCTGCTTTTAATTTTATTTTCGTTAATGGAACGCGTGGGAATGTGTTATGTGTGTCTGAATAATGCAGTTGGAAAACAACCTTTGAGTTGCAGGGAGAAGAGAAAATGGAGGGAAACTCAGAAAAAGAGTGTAAATAGAGAAAGAGTAAGAAAAAAGGGGCACACTATGAAAGGGAGAAAAGGTGGAAAAAGTTCGAGAGAAATAAACAGGTTTGGCCCCAACTTGATAAAGATATTTGGATGCAGAGGTACATTTTATTACCGTTCATCCGCGCAGAATCGGTTTTTCACAGTGAATAAGAGCTATGTGTGTGTGACTGGCCCTTTAAGTGGGATGAAAAATATTCGTTGTCCTAAAAGGGGCGTGTCCTGTGTAATTAAGGGCAAGGTATACTGATATTATGTACTTCCCATATATTACTATCTAACCAGTATTTTGATGCCTTTCTGAGCTTTCTGTTATTGTGTTCAGGTATATGATACAACTGGCGTACACTTAAAACAAGCGAGGACTATTGGCGAGTAACAAAAATAATTATGTAAATTATTTCTATTGAAAAGGTTTCAGGTCTGAAATTATGAGATGAAATTAAATAAACATTGCTAGATCATGTGGGAGGGGTTTCAGTCTTCAGAGCATCTCAATTGTAGTGTCTTGCAAATTAGAAATTATGGAACCCTTTTGGCTCCAGATGGATTCCATAGAACTGTGATGTAAGAGTTAGACCCGAATGAACTGAAGGCTGTTTTGGAATGTTGAGTTCGCAGTTATGTGCAGGCCAGTGGTCGAAGTGGGCGGGATCGGGAGGGCACGGCGTGCCCCTACTTCCCTCATTTAACATATTCCGTTCCCCTACTTTTTTAGTTTAAACGTGCGTCCCAGGACGCCAGAATTAGCCAAGATCTATAGATAAGGCTTGGCGTTCGTGGCCGTTCGGGAGGCGGGACGGGCAGAGAAGGAAAAGGACTCTGTTTCTTCCTTCCTGCCCAGGGAAGACAAGGACAGAGTACACGTCTCCTGCTCTGCTGCTGGCAGCTGCCCACCGCCCCCAGCACCGGCCCCCCACACACTTTCTTACTCTGCCTCCCTAACTTTCTGTCTTGCTCCTCCTCACTTATTGACTTCAAGAAACAGTTATTACTTCCTCTTTCCTCTCCTTTCCTTTATTTGTTTCTCCGTGAAATGGATCCCCCAAAAAAATTCCCTCTGGAAATGTCGTCTTTTTGGGGCATTTTTCTATTCCAAAGTGCAGCCTTTGGAAGGAGAGAAATTAAAGGTTCAAAATGTGGAAAATAACAAAGTAACCAATACAATAATAAAACAACGATATAGTCGGCTAGAAATCTCTCCTGTGGAATGGGGCGTGGTCAGTGTACTGAACGTCAAGAGCGGTCTGTTCCTGGCTATTAACAGCAAAGGAAAACTCTACGGATCTGTAAGTAACACCTTGTTATGAGGATGAGGGAGGACGTGTGTACATTGAGAGGACATGACATGTGCACGAACACAGGCTGCACATATAAACATACCTTCAGACTGCTCTGTCCAGCTGCAGGCCTCAAAGGGTTAGAATACCCTGATAGAAAGCATGCTAAATCTTTGAGGCACACGCATGCTGGACTGTGCAGAGCAGCTGTTATGCCTTTTAGTCCTGCACTGCCCCCCACCGCTGTTTGCACTTCCAGTCGAAGAGGGGCTATTGTCTTCTGGGGGGTGTAAGATGCTGTCAGAGTAGGGTTACCATATCTTAGGACCCCACAACTGGGAGATTTCGCAAAAATAGAGGAAGCCCACAATTTTACAACAGCAAAGTGGCAGAGAATGACAGCCCTCAGCAGCACAGAAGAGGCACTGAGAAGACATATACAATGTAATTTTTAAAACCAGCGTCATGCCTGTTAATTAAACTACTTACTTATAACAAGTGCTAACTAACCGTGCTCTGGAACCCCTAAAAAAGTGATTCTCACTGTTTGCAGTTGCCCCACTCTAAAAACTGGGACATGAGCCAAATTTGCTGAAATCTACATGGACAGCTGTTGAAAAACCGAGACTATCCCAGCAAATCAGGGACGCCTGGTCAGCCTATGCCAGGTAGAAGAAAATAGGTAGTGAGGAGCACACCAAATTGTAAGCAGTATTGAAAGTAATTTTATATTGAAAATTTCAATAAGGGTGCTGAGGTACAACATCCGTTGTCACCACGGATGTGGGATTAATTGAAGAAAAAAAAGTGGGAAAACCCACTTAGTACCTCGCACTGTTCACTAGGCGGGAAAAAGATCCCTGGATATACATTGTCAATATACAATTTTTGAATGAATGATTCTTAGTTGCAAGTGGAAAATGTGTTTAGTGACTTACATTCAATTTATGACAGCAAATAGAAAACAAAAAGATTTAATCATCACATTAATATTGTTAATTTCACAATATGTGAGGAAATAAATGCATCAGATTCAAGTTACAAAGGTATCCAGTAAGGAGAAAAAAATCAATCAAGTTGTTATTGTCTTCATGGTGTTGAAGCCCAATGCATTTCGGGATTTTGTAGAATCCCTTCGTCAGGGGAAATCTAAAACATAAGCAGAAAACAGAGGCATATATCTAGACAATGTACTTTAAAGATGCAAACAGAATTCAAACTGATGTGACAACGGTGGAAACACGAGGTGTGAAACCTGGGAATTGGTTACCAATGTTAAACATTCGAGTATGTATGTAGTGGGCAAGTGGAAAAATTCAGCAAGTGTGGTTGTAAGGAGGCCCGTGTATTGAAAACCTGGTGAAGAGAAAGTCAGCATGGCACTATGAAAGTGGTTGGTGTAACTGCAAGAAACAGTGAAAGAATCCCATAAGTGAGGTATCACCAATGTTATGTGGGAAAAAGAACGAGAAAGCGCTCACCTCAATATGGCGACAATGTAAGACAATGAAAGGAATGAGGCAAAAATAATCAGCCAGTAATTGCTTAGAAGAAAAACTCTTCGAGTTCTGCAAGGTAGAAAATGAAATAACGTTGTAGTTTGTTGGAAGTTGGAATATACTATGCTGTCCCAAGCGAGCGAGGGAGAAAAAAACTCGTACCTGAAGTCTCGATGAGACTGAAGACGCTGAGTGTCCGTGTGGAGCTCGTAGAAAAAAGCTGTTACGCTGCAACAAGAGTAAACAAGGAAATGTCTCTGGAGGTAAACATGTGATCTGCAAGCATAAAAACAATGGTGATGCTGAACAGTGAAATGCCAGTCGATGGTCTGTGAAGAAAGCAGGGAATGAGCTCTGAAGTACCTGAAAAACCGCAAGTTGACAAAATGAACGGAGCGTGATGTTGATGGCACAAAGAACCGGAACTCGTCTCAAAGAAGCTCAGTGTGGCGTGAGTAGATGACGAACGGATTAAGTAGACGTGAACCAATGGATATGGAAATGGGACTGAGGGTGAATCGAATTGACAAGATTGACGGTGATGCGAAGCATCCTGTGGAAATGAGACCGTGTAAACAGGGAGAAAAAATGCAGCAAGAATCTGCGGATCAAACGGAATAAGAATGCAGATGGTCCTGAGAACGTGACATGATTGACAGTGGATGACGCGGGGGGAGTGCTTAGTGTGAAAAACAATAAAGTTTGGTGGAAAAAAAAGGGATGATCCATGAAGAAAACCATGAGAACCATGGGATACCTCAAGGTGGAAGGGTCTGATGGGTACAAATAATGTATATGAAATGGAGTCAAATGTGAACATAATGAAAACGGTGTGAACAAATACTCTGCTATGCTGTAAACACAGTGAACACAATTCCAAGAAGCAATCATAAGGTGATAGTCAAAATGAAGGATAGAGAAATACATATATATAACTGTGCAAAAAGAACAGTGATATTAAAGGCAGTCCATGGTTGAACAATAATTCTGTAGGCAGTGCATGGTTAAACAGCAGATGCTAAATAAACTACAAAATACAGGTATAAGTTCAGTATTAGATTGCGCATAAAAAACATGATGGTGGTGTCTGCATTGTGTGTCTCAGCGGGAAACCAAACCTTAGAGGTAGCAACTCATATCAATGCGATCATTTAGTCCACTTGGGATCAAGTTATTTAAAAATTTGATCCAGTGGATTTCTCTTTGGGGAAGCTTTTGGGTGATGTCTACTCCTGGTTTGGGTTTCACTGTTTCAATTATCTGAAATCTAAGTTGTGAGATGGTGTGCTTAGTTTCATGCCAGTGAGTTGATAATGGTGAAGTGGTACTGTGGTTCCTGATTTTACTTTTATGTTCGGTGATTCTTACTTTGATTTTTCTTTCCATTTTTCTAACATAAGCTTTTCCGCAGGGGCATTTGATGCAATAGATGACATTAGTGGTATTACAGTTGCTCGAATGTTTAAATTTCATGGATTTGCCGGAGGTTGGATGTTTTAATACATTACCGCAGATGACATTGTTGCAATGTATGCAATTGTTGCATTTTGTGGTGCCTTTGAATTCATCAGTAAGGGATGTGAGAGACGGTGTAGACAGTAGCGATTTCAAGTTTTTACCCCTTGTGTAAGCAAACAGGTGTTTTGTAGCAAAAATGTCATTAAAATCGTCCTCCGTAGATAACATCTCCCATCTGGTGTTGATGATGTCTCGTATAGATTTGGATGCAGTGGAGAATTTAGATACAAAGACAGCACAAGCTTGTGTCGGTTTGATCGGTGGTTGTAATAGGTTGGTTCTATCTAGTTGTTGGGCACGTGACAAACAATCATTAAGTATGTTATCAGGATAGCCTCGTTCTTTGAACCGTTGTATGAATTCTTGTTCTTTGGTTTTGCTATTGTCTGGGTTTGAGCAAATACGTCTCACTCTGAGTAGTTGTGAATAAGGAAGGTTCCTTAGTAAACTTCTGGGATGAAAGCTTGTGAAAGCTAATGTACTGTTACAGTCTGTTGGTTTTTGGAAAACAGAAGTCTCGAAGGTCTGGTTGTTGGGTGACTTAGAAATTAGAACGTCCAAAAAATGTATTTGTTTTTGTTGGATGTTATGTGTGAATTGAATCCTTGGGTTGACGGTATTAAGTGTGGTGATCATAGTCTCAAGGGCTGTGTCAGTGTCTGTCCATAATATAAAGATGTCGTCGATGTAGCGTCAGTACATCAATGTGTGATTCCACCAGAGGGTGTTTGACATGATGTTCTCTGATTCAAAGAGTGACATGAATGTATTGGCATAAGCAGGTGCTCCTGAAAAGCCCATTGAAGTGCCAGTTAATTGTGCGTAGTAGTTTCCTTCCCATTCGAAGTAACTGTGGTGGAGGCAGAAATGTAGAATTTTCAGGATGAATAGTCTCTCTGTGTCAATTTCGGGAGTTTGAAGGAGTGCCCACTCAATGGCTTCTAACCCCGCTTCATGTGGAATAGATGTATATAAAGACGTCACATCTATGGTGCAAAGAAGGACATTTGAAAGGTCCCTGTCTTTAATCATGTTCAGTTGTTGTAGGAAGTGAGTGGTATCTTTAATGTAGGAGGGCCATTTCTGGACGAATATTTGTAAATAGTGATCAACAAATTTGCCTAGAGGTTCGAACAATGACCCGCATCCTGAAACTATGGGCCGGAAAGGTGGATCAAGGTGGTTTATTTGGATCTTGGGGGTCATGTATAGTTTAGGTCTCCTCGCGTTCTTGATCGTCAAAATTTTTTTTGTTTGTTCAGATATCCACTCCTGATCCATTGCTTCTTGGAGAATTTTGGACAGAATGTCTTCCAATTGTGTGGTTGGATCTCGGGAAAGTCCCATGTAAGTGTTGGGATCTTGTACATGGTTGTTGACTTTAGATGAATAATAGGTGGTGTCCATAAGGACAATAGCACCTTCCTTATCCGCAGGCTTCATAATGATGTCTGGATTGTTGGCCAATTGGTTGATAAGAGATCTTTCAAACTGTGAAAGGTTGTTGTTTTTCATGGTTTGACAATTAATGAGTGCCACATCTCTACAAACCAAACGTTCAAAAGTATCAAGAATCTTATGAGAAACTGGAGGAATAAATTTGCTGCGTGGTTTGAAAGGGTTGGGTGGTGCCATGGTGTTTTGTTCCTCAGATTGTACAACATTGGTGAAAATTTTTTTTAGACGTAGTTGTCTCATGAATTTGTACAGGTCAGCTTCTACATTGAGTAAGGTTGTTTTGTTACTGGGTACAAACGGCATTCCTTTAGATAGAATAGCTTTTTGTTGTGGACTTAGAACATATGATGTCTTCCCACTTCTTAGCGATTTGCCTGCTTTGTCTTTTTGACCGCCTTGTTGGTCTGGAGGGTGGTTGAGATCCGTGGCTTGGGATAAAAAAGAAGCTTGTGCTTGGTTAGATGTTGATTCCACAGGTGAAGTTGTTGCTGGTACCATTGATGTATTTGTAGTAACTGGTCCTCTTCTGGTTGACAATTCTTGATCTGAGACTGTACTTTCATCTGAGGATGTGGTATTTTTCTTGTCAAATCTTCTTCTAGAGTAGATGTCAGCCCACGTGTAAACCTCATTAAGTTTGTAGTCGATCGTGTCTCTTTTAAATTTCCGGAGCTTCCCTTCTTGGAGCTCCTTTTCATATTTTTCTAACTTCTGGTTAGGTACTTCCAACTGCAGCTTCCAGGAATCTGCTTCTACTCTAAGTTGGAGTTCACTTTTAAGATTAAAAATTTCTTCTTCAAGATCTCTAATAGTTTTAGCAAGTTCTTCTATGATGAGTAAAATCAGGTCTAATGAGCATTTGTTTAGAATCGCGTACCACTTTTCCATAAATGTAGGGTTGAGGTGAAAGCGAAATAACATTGGTTTTATGGCTAGTCTAAGACCTCTTGGTATGCGTTTCGATTTGTGGTATTGTACGAGGGTGGACGCGTGGAGCTTCTGGTTGAGCTGTCGACGGGAAATTAATTCTAATTGTCTGAGTTGTTGGGTTATAGATCCACTGTGCGCATCAGAAAGTTTGACTTCTTGTATAAGTGAATATATTTCTGAAGATTCATCTGTGGTATAAGTTTTTGTAGTAGCCCTGTTGTCCGTTAGATTAGTGATTGATTCAAATGACATTTTGAAAGGGGGGTGCTTCCTTAATGTGACAATGGAAGGCAGAAGTAAATAGGTAGTGAGGAGCACACCAAATTGTAAGCAGTGCTGAAAGTAATTTTATATTGAAAATTTCAATAAGGGTGCTGAGGTACAACATCCGTTGTCACCACAGATGTGGGATTAATTGAAGAAAAAAAAGTGGGAAAACCCACTTAGTATCTCGCACTGTTCACTAGGCGGGAAAAGATCCCTGGATATACATTGTCAATATACAATTTTTTAATGAATGATTCTTAGTTGCAAGTGGAAAATGTGTTTAGTGACTTACATTCAATTTATGACAGCAAATAAAAAACAAAAACATTTAATCATCACATTAATATTGTTAATTTCACAATATGTGAGGAAATAAATGCATCAGATTCAAGTTACAAAGGTATCCAGTAAGGAGAAAAAATCAATCAAGTTGTTATTGTCTTCATGGTGTTGAAGCCCAATGCATTTCAGGATTTTGTAGAATCCCTTCGTCAGGGGCAATCAAAAAACATAAGCAGAAAACAGAGGCATATATCTAGACAATGTACTTTAAAGATGCAAACAGAATTCAAACTGATGTGACAACGGTGGAAACACAAGGTGTGAAACCTGGGAATTGGTTACCAATGTTAAACATTCGAGTATGTATGTAGTGGGCAAGTGGAAAAATTCAGCAAGTGTGGTTGTAAGGAGGCCCGTGTATTGAAAACCTGGTGAAGAGAAAGTCAGCATGGCACTATGAAAGTGGTTGGTGTAACTGGGAGAAACAGTGAAAGAATCCCATAAGTGAGGTATCACCAATGTTATGTGGGAAAAAGAACGAGAAAGCGCTCACCTCAATATGGCGACAATGTAAGACAATGAAAGGAATGAGGCAAAAATAATCAGCCAGTAATTGCTTAGAAGAAAAACTCATTTTCCACTTGCAACTAAGAATCATTCATTCAAAAATTGTATATTGACAATGTATATCCAGGGATCTTTTTCCCGCCTAGTGAACAGTGCGAGGTACTAAGTGGGTTTTCCCACTTTTTTTTTTCAGCCTATGCCAGGGCCACAGAGCCTTCATTCCATAGCGCAGTCCTGATATAGTTGGAACCCACACATACACGCTGTTGTTCCTAGCGGCATAGATACTGACATCAGGGAAGGCTTGCATGGCCATCAGGCATGGCCGCGTCCCTGCATGCTCTCACATTATGCACTCTATCTATGGGATTAATTAGACTGCCACACAGGAGACAGTGCTGAGGAATGGGCCTGTTAGGGCCTTTTCAGAATTGTAATTGTAGCTGCATTTATATAGCGCTTCCTACTCCTGACTAGTGTGGCACTCAGTCGTGGAGGGGATTCGGCAGGAACCATCCTTCCTATGACACTTGCACATCCTTCTCTGTTCAAGCAGCCAAACTATGGAACTCTTTATACCCAAACATAAGATCCATGGACAGCCACCTTAGCTTCATAAAACTACTCAAGAATAGACTCTTCCCCACATCACCACCATAAGCAAACAGAAATATACAGCATTTCCCTCTGTACAAAAGTATTTATTTGTACTATAGATATGTACCTATATATGCGTATTGCTTTGTATAAACGTGTAGAATAATTGTTTAAAAAATGGATATTCATTAGTTCTGCTTAACAAATGTGCATATTACCTATAGGTACATTATTCTATGTTTTTAACATATATATATATATATATATATATATATCTGTGACTTCATAAATAATTAAATCTTTTATCATAACTATTTATCCACAATTGTTTCACTATTGAATAATACAAAATAAAAAATAAAATATATATCATTAATTTGAAGTACAACAACACTTGAAAGCCGGATCTTATTAAATGCATCTTTAATTTACATATACTACCTTCCTTTATGCATCTATATACCTTCCATGTACTTATGGATCTATATATTACTTTTCTTTTAATTCAGCATATCCAATGAACTAACTTATTTCTCACCCTATACCGGTCTCAATATATCCTCTACCTCAACTCTCTGGTTCATCTCAAACCTCTTCCTACTACTCTCTCCAATGCACCACCCTACCCTATTTCTCACCCTATATACCTCTATCAATATATCCTCTATATCCACACTCTCATTCATCCCAAACCCGATACCACTACTATGATCCCCAAACTAACCCTTTCTAGACTCTTCCCTACTTTACTCCTCCTTGCATCATCTTATACCTCTTTTACTGTTCCGATCCCCTAAAACAAGCCTTTCTAAACCTTTCCCTCTGACTCTTCCCACTACACCTCCCTTTTACTCATTCCAAGCTCCAAAACAAAACCAAAAAAATCCTTTCCTCTTCCATCCCTCCACTATCCTTTTCAATCCAAATAACAGACTAACATATCCACCACTCAAATTAATTTCATTTTTCACTATACTAATTCACCACTAATTCTTTATTGGTTCTGGAGTAGCGTGCTACTCGCCGAAAAAGTGCTTCGACGCCTCATCAGGGGTAGTAAGCGCTATATAAATGCAATTACAATACAATAAAAATTAGAGTGGAGTCAAAATGGCCAGATTGATTTTATTCACCTAAACACGTTAGCGCCACTTGTGAGAAAGTGGCTCTGTATATACTGTTCCCAAATAGGTACAGGGTGTACAGAGTCCACAGTCCCCAGAGGTTTGGCAGAGGCTAAAGTTAGATATAACCTTACTCTCTAAAGTGGTAGCTTGGTCGAGCAGTAAGGCAGTATCAGAGGACAGTGTAAAGCATTTGTTGCCCACACTCAGTCAGCAAATGGTCTCACACACTCAATAACTGAACTCTAGGCCAGTGGTTTATATATAAAAAATATATGCTTGTTTTATTTTAGAACCAACAATAGGTATTAAAATATACTTTCTCAGAATGAGATGCTTTATATCAATACTTTTGCAATATGCAATTGACTTTTGTAGAAAGTTACAAGTGGTTGCAATAGGCAACACAATTTTAAACACAATAATGCATTGAGTTCAATGGAAGTTTCAAGTTATTTGCAACAGATTACTTTTAGGATTACTTTTGGATTTTTAGGACTGGATCCTAGATTCAGTCCTGGGTCAGTACTTAGAATCAAGGGATAACAGTCGACTTACTTACTATGATGATTTTTAGACAATATTTTGCTATTTTAAAAGTTGACACTTGGAAAATATTTCATAGAAAACAGTCAATGATTCCCTATGGCAGAAAATTCAAGTTGCAGGTATAGTATATTCTTGTTACTTTTGTAATCCAGTACTGGGTGTCTAGACTCAGTACTGGGACCTTTATCCAAAACAGGCAAGTAATTACGTTTTCAGAAATTATACGATTTTTAAAGAATATTTAAAGTTTGCAGAAATTGACCCTAAGAAGAAATTTCACAGAAAAACAGTCAATGATTTCCTATGGGAGAAAATTGGGTTACTGGTAAGTACAGTTGTAAGTACTTTTCAGAGTTAGTGCTGGGCACCAAGATCCAGCACTGGGAGCTCACCTAATAGCAGGTGAGTATTTTTGTTTTCATTACTCGGCTGATTTTTGGTGAATATTTTAGGTTTTGAAAAGTCCACACTTAGAAGAAATTTCAGGAAAAAACAGTTAGTTACCCTATGGAGAAATTTGAGTTATCGGTTTAAAGGTAAGTACTCGATTGGCAGAGTTAAGGTTCTGGGCATAGACTCAGGGGTCTCCCAGGGTCAGGTAGGTACAGTTGGTTCACCCTCAGCGGCACAAGGGCGGCCGGGTGCAGAGAGAGTTAAGCCCAATGTTATTCTATGAGAGGTAGGGGGGGCCTTGGTTGGTGGCTGCTGACTAGCAGGCCACGCGGCTGTGGGAGCTGGGCTCCTGGTTACTTACTCAGGGCAAGTGGGGAAGTAGATAGGTGTAGAGGTTGCACTGCCAGGGCCACTCGGGCGGCTGGTTGCAGGGTGCTTTTGAGCCTTCGGGCGCTCAATTGA
This sequence comes from Triturus cristatus, assembly GCF_964204655.1. Classification (NCBI taxonomy): domain Eukaryota; kingdom Metazoa; phylum Chordata; class Amphibia; order Caudata; family Salamandridae; genus Triturus; species Triturus cristatus. The sequence goes on along the minus strand of NC_140591.1, from coordinate 1,432,533,487 downwards.
TTTCAATGGGAAAGCTCCGGTTTAGAAAAAGACTGCAAGCTCGGGGACGAAGATTCTTCAGGTGCCACCACCACTTCGAGAGGTAAGTTGGGTAGTTGGAGAATAGGTAGGTACCCCGGGATTGGGCACAGGGGGCCGCAGGGTGCCGGGTGCAGGGGTGCCTTTTGGTGTCGGGAAATCTTACCCTCTGTTGATGGCGGTTGGGGGGGCACCTGGTTCTGAGGCTGCAGGCTTCTTCAGGAGTGTCGAGGGAGGTCCTTGGGTGCCGTACTCGGGGTCACAGTTGCTGTGGGGTCGTCCTCGTGGTCTCTGTTCACTCCGGCACAGAGTGTGAAGGGTTCGCGGTTCCGGGCTGCTGCCAGGGATTAGAAGTAGATTTTGAGTAGAGCCTCTACTCATGGGAGTCCCAGGGGTTTAGAGTCAAAAGGTAGCCAGGTCCTCCGGGGTTTGTGAGGTTGCTGGCCACAAGAGATGCCGGGTTGGAGCAGGAGCAGATTCGAGGGTCGACAGGCCGGTAGGACTGGGGCCAAAGCAGTTGGTGTCTTCCTCTTTTTAGCAGCTGCAGGGCAGGTCTTCTTTCTTCTAACTCTTCTTCGGGTTTTGGAATCTGGAATCTGGGGAAGGAAGGTTCAGGGTGCCCATAAATACTAGATTTAGGGGCATTACAGGTAGGTGAAGGGCAGGGACCAATGGGTCCCTGTCCTGGGGTGGGTTCACCCCCTATCCTACCTCTCTCCTGGGGGAGGGGGGCAGTAGCCTAATCCTGATTGGGCAGAGCTTCCCATCTTCAAGATGGCGAGAGCCCGGAGATGTGCTTCACCTCGCCTCCCCCACCTGAGGGGTGGGGTTGGTAGGGTGGCACATCCCCTGTCCTTATTTGGGGTTTCCGGCCAAGCTTCCCGCCAGAGTGGGGGGTTGCAGTGGCCTGGGGAAGCTCACAGAGGCGGCATGCCTTTGAAGCTTCCCCCTGTCCATCCTGGGGGAGGAAATTTAGCACCTCGCCCAGGATGTGCATTGTTGCAGACCCAGGAGAGCAGGGGCTCTCCTACCCGGGGTCCAGCAACATGTCTGCTGTGTGGCAGCCTAGGCAGCCTCAGAACAGACGTGGATTGTAGGTTAGGTTTTAGGGGGCATCTCTAAGATGCCCTCTGGGGTGCTTGGTACATTAAATCCCATACTGGCATCAGTGTGGGTTTAATGTACTGAGAAGTTTGATACCAAACTTCTCAGTCTTCAGTGTTGCCATTATGGTGCTGTGGAGTTCGTGTTTGACGAACTCTCAGCACCATGTACTCTTGAATGGCAGCACTGCACTTACAGTGCCCAGGAATGGACCTGGGTACTGTAGGGGCACAGGGCTCCTGTGCCCACACCACTGGCATAGGGCACCCACCTAGAGGGGTAGCTGATGAATGCCATGGCAGTGTAGGTGGTGGGCATGGCACACAGGGATGTGTGCTATGTCGACTCTTTGTTTTGTCTTGTACCCAGACACCCAGCCTGCAAGGGCAGTGTGTGTGTGTAAGGGTACAGGGCCTCTAAGGGTGGCACAATGAGTGCTGCAGCCCTTAGAGGCCTTCCCTGGTCACAAGGCCCTGGGTACCTAGGGTACCATTTACCAGGGACTGACATGTGGCCAGGGTTTGCCAATTTGTGTTTTGTGTTTTAGGGAAGGAACATAGGCCCTGGGCACCTGATTGGCAGGAGTCCAGGGCACACTCATTCAAAGTACATTCAGCAATTCAGCAAAAAGTGGGGGCATACCATGCAAGAAAGATGGCACTTTCTCACACCAGTTTACTGAGTTTGCCAATGAAGCGCTACTTTTGTTTTCTCGTCTTTCTTTGAACAACACTGTTTTCCATGGGTGGGGAAGTGCACCTTTCTTGGAGGTACTGACTCAGGTGGGGACGTCATGTTTGCAGGTATATTATTTCTTTTAAATCACTTGCTGCCTCCTTCCTGGCCTCCAGTAATTTTCTGCAACAATAAAAATTTACTCATAACTCTGGTGATTAATGTTCTTCCATGAGAGGGATGGAGTTTTGTCAAGTGGAAGATAAGATCCATGGACAGCCACCTTAGCTTCAGAAAACTACTCAAGCATAGACACTTCCCCACATGACCAGTATAAGCAAACAGAAAAATACAGCATATCCCTCTGTACAAAAGCATTTATTTGTACTATAGATATATACCTATATATGCGTATTGCTTTGTATAAACGTGTAGAATAATTGTTTGCCATTCATGTTTGCACTGCTCTTGTGGAAAAAGGGAGATGTGCTGATGACAGAAACTCCATAGCTCAGAGACAAATGGCTTGTGATTCCACTTTTAGGCGTATTTGGGACATTCTGTGATTGGAAACGAATCCCACTTTGTGAATGTATTTTAATGTCAATAACTCATTAAACCTTAAATACATGTGCATCCATTGGTTGAATTAAATAACGTAATAAGTTGCAACTAGGTAGTGAAATGCCAAACAAACACTAAAAATTAGAATGATTTGCTCTTTCTGGCCACACCTCTGACTCCGCCCACTGACCCAATCCTCAGTTTATTCCCGCCCCCTGATCTCCGCCCACAGTTCCCCTTCTTTTTTTCCCCCACTTCGACCACGGGTGCACGCTAATAAAGACGTGCAATAGTAAGCTCCTTGTGTGGCGAAGTAATTTATGGGTACCCAGGCTGGGGAGGATACTACAACTGGCGACGAGTTAGGGGATAAATAACCTGAAGATCGACAGTGCTCTGCGAGAGTTTGCTGTGGTCCAAGCAAACTCCTTGTGCGTGACACGTGTGTTGCAGTCAAAGTGCGGAACCGATGCTTAATGCATGTTGAGTCAAAGCCCAACTCCAGCTGCTGTAAAGAAGTTAAAAACTCTGAAAGCGTTGCAAAGAAATATTCATATCGATGACCGAGACCCTGCTGTTCAGATCGTACATAAAGGTATTGCCCTGCTGTGCAATATGCAGTCATATGCACTCTGGAGTGTGAACACGAATGGCGCATCCAACCAGATTTTCAATGAGCAGCTATTTATAACAACAAAGTGCAGGAGAGAGGATGTAGCCTAACAGCTAGGGCCGACCTCAAATCTGGGGATCCGGGTTCGAGTCTCGGTAACGACGCTCAGCATCCTGTGATTCTGGGCAAGTCACTTAATGCCCCCGTGCCTAACAAAAAAAATGAATGTGTCCTTCTGTAACGAAACTGGTGCTAATCTAAAGTGCTCTGATACCTTTGGGTAAAATTTGCGCTATATAAACCCCCCCCCCAAAAGAAGATATCGGTACAATTACAAAATGGCGAAGACAAAGTGCGTGCAAAAAGATGCCTAAGAATAGAACAGTTATTTACTCACCAGAACCTGAGTAAAGTGAGCCGATCTGATGTCAGCGCCAGGTGCTGCAACCCAGGCAAAGCACAGAGATTGTGCTTACGACGTTGGTGAGTCTTGCCAAGTCGATTGAAAGGCTGTGAAGGCGGTTAGAACAGGAGCGTAGCAGTGGGTGACAATCTGACCAGTCGCAGAATTTGTGGAATAGTGAAACATTGCTTTTCCAATAGAGGCAAAGACTGAAGCTGACTTTACAAAAGCCTTCAAAGATGATCCAGAGGCCAGCAAATTCTAAGGCCTCAGAGATGGCTCACATAAACAGGTTCAATATGAACAGCCGAGGGAGCTGGAGAGAGCTCCACCCTTAATGGAAGCCCATTCCGGAAATGGATAAAATGTTGCTGTTTTCCTGAAACCAATACCACCACTTGATGCCACCTAAAAGCAAACTATTGGTGATAGATGGACTGCTTGTATAGAGACATTTGATGATTTCGTTGTTGCACTTGAAGAGACTGATAACAGAAAGATTATCAAGTATCTCAAAAATCTTTGCGGTGATGGTGCAAAAGAAGTCATAAAGAGAATGCCATGAGCTGATGAAGAAGAAGTCACATTAGTTCAGACTACAAATGCTGGGAGAATCTCTTAGTCTGGAGAGAGTGTTTATGACTGCCAGAGCTGAAGAGTGTACTGATAGACAAGCTGCCGACATGGAGGTCGGAGGTGCCAAAATAGAATCAGTCATGAGTGTGAAAAATAAACTGAAGCAAAAGACTGAAGGACACAAGGGGATGTCTGCCCATAAAAATAAGTTGTGCTTTAGGTGTGGATATTAATTTCAACACAAAGATAAATGTCCCGTCATTGGGCAGATATGGAAAGGCAGCGGGAAGGAGAATCATCTTGTGACAGTTTGCAAAGCCAAGAGAAATGCAAATGCATCATGGACCAAAAACAAAATGGCCACTGAAACGTTCCCCAAGCAACATTCGAAGCGCACCCTAATGTTGGCCAAGCGGCAACATCAGTTAAGACAAATCTTCACCAAACAAAGTCGCTGGTCATCCAAATTGTCAAACAGTTCTTCTGTATCAGTATCTAGTGAGAGTGAAGAAAATTATTGTGACATGTCAATGTTTACCTCAGAAAAGTCTGCACATGTTGGTCTGGCCGCTTGTCAAGCAAATTGTCAGTCAAAGAAGGATAGACATGCCAAAGCAAAAAAGTAATTCAAACATTGACCGAAGATTATATTGAAAGTAAATGGTTGTTAGATACCTTTCATTATCGACAGTGGTGCATTGATAAACAGTATGCCTGAGGAGAAATATAGTGGATTTTCTTCATTACCGCCACTTTCGCCATCAAAAGCCAAGGTACATACATGGGCTGCATTAACACCCTTAAATTGTCAACGTCTATTTGTAGTGACAATGAAACACAATAAAACGAAGGTGCAAGCACCCATCCATGTGCTTCAAGGCACAGTGCTCAGTGCCTAGCTACTCAGTTTCAGCACAGCCGCTGATTTGGAACTGATTTCTGTGAATTACAACATGAAATAGTGAGTCAGTTCCCTTGTTGCTTTGTTCGCCCTAAGTTGGCAGTGTATGCCCAGACGTGGGTCCCTTGCTTACTTTGCCACTGGATTCAAGCTAGCCTGGCTGATGAGAGGTGTTACCCCGAAACCTGTCCCAGGATGCTTGCTTCCGGTCCACGGAAGACATGGCTTGGCATTTCTGGCTGGACTGTTCCCATGAGGCACAGGGTCAAGACTAATTTGCATATAGCTGTGTCTGAACTGGGGTGGCAAAATGAGCTAAAGAATAATGATGGATTCAACTCAGATCTGTGACTGGGGATGAGTGTTAGAAAAGTTTCAGCACTCCATCCATCATCTTCTTGTGTTTGCTTAGTTTCCTTCGTTATTTCATGGATTGAGAAAACTTAAGACTATGAAGGTAAAGCTGCATATTAATGAGGACGTCTATCCTGTTGCTCAAAGACATAGACAAATTCCTTTTAATTTTCATGAAGCTTTTGAGAAAGAACTTCGTTACTTAAGTATGATATTATTGAGCGTTCTACTGGTCCAACGCCATGGGCTTCTCCTATTGTAGTAGTGCCCAAAAAAAACACAGTGAAGGAGCTGAACTCATATGCATTGACATGTGTCAGGCTAACAAGTCAATTGAACAAAAATTACATCCAGGTCCACACATTGCTGACATGCTAACACAACTAAATAGTGCAAAGCTCTTCTCTTGCCTTGATTTAAATAAAGGGTTTTCATCAGTTAGAACTTGAAGAAGATTGCAGGTACATTACAGCCTTTTCTACACATGTTGGTTGTTGTAAATAGTTATCATCTGTAATGTACTTAGTGATTAGGGTATATGTTTCAGTCTTTTCTCTATGTTCTGCTGTGATTTTCTTAGTGGAACATCTGTGGTGTTCTAATTACGTGCGGGTGACACAAGCGGGGTTCTAGGGTAGGCAGTTGGTGTTCAGTCAGCTGGAGTGGTGTACGCTTCATCTGTTCCTCTGGAATAAACTTACCTAAAGTGAAGGAAGGCTCCAGCGTGGTTTATGACATCCTTTCTACATCAATTTGGCGACGAGGATGGGATGTAGCTGTCATTCATGATGTAGTAACGTTGAGTGGGGGTAGTTTTACCAAAGATGAATGGCTTACTGCAATGAGAAATGATATAGTTCTTGCCAAAGTGATGGAGTTAGTAAAATTAGGATCCAGAAGAGAAAGTTGAGTTCAGCCTTCTGTACGGCCATTTCTCAAAGTATTGGATGAATTGTCGACTTGTGGCGACAGTATTTTAATGAGAGGTGACAAGTATATTCCACCATCCAGTTTAAGATGCAAGCTGTTATTATTGGCTCATGAAGGTCATCTAGGGCAAACACTCACACAGCGTAGATTAAAGGCAGATTTTTGGTGGCCGGGCATGGATGCTCAGGTAGCGTCTTGGGTGGAAAATTGCTCAGCTTGTAGTGATTGTGAAAAGAGACTCAGAGTTGGCTCCAGTTCAGAGGTGAGCCACATCACCACTCCAGAATTACCATGGCATAGTGTATGTTTGGATTTTATTGGTCCTATGGATGAATTACCGAGCACTCAACGCTTTGCCATAGTTATTGTTGATGTGTATTCCAAATGGCTTGCTGTGGAATTTGTTAAGGATATAACCACGGATTGTACTATACAATTTCTTAAGAATATATTTCTTAATGAAGGTTATCCTTCTGTTTTGATCACGGATAATGGAACTCAGCTTACCTCGCAGAAAATGCGGGTATTTTTATCTGGGTGTGGAGTGACTCACCATCGTACTTCGTTCTATAATCCACAGGCAAATGGTGTGTGTGAGAGGGCTAACAGAGTTGTAAAAGGAATTATTCAAATGGCGTGTGTCTCAGGTGGATTTGCTGATGAAATGGTTAAAGATATGGTGTGGGCCTATCGAACCACTGTTTCAATACTAAAGACTAAGTTTTGGTGTGTCATCCACTGCAGAACAGTTTCAAGACGTCATTCGACATGTCATTCAGCCTGTCATGAAAGCTTTCAATTACAGCGATGACATATTGTTTTTCGGAGCTACACAAAAAGAACACGATAAAGCTGTTGCACAAGTATGAAGTTTACTTGCCAAAGCAGGTTTGCCTTTGACTGCCGAAAAGTGTGAACTCTATAAGACAAAGCTAAAGTTCTTTGGTCATATCTTTTCTGATGGGGACATGACACCAGGGGCCATAATACACAAGCGCCCTGGCGGTGCAACAGTCATTTGCACCTGCTTTATGCGCCCTCAGGGCACTTTGATTTTACAGAGGGGGCCGCTAATGCTTGTGCTCCCTCTTTTGTAATACAGATAGTGCTAGTGTATATGCAGCGCCAGCACAATCATTAGAGGCTGTTCCCTCATTTGCATGGGGGCATGAGGGAATCACTATGCCTCTGCCTTTGTGCATGAGGGAATCAATTTGCCTCTGTGTCGGCACCTTATTACTGACGTGGGTGCAGAGACAAACATGCCTTCAGAAGGTGCACTAAAAGTGCGTCACAAAAAGGTAGCGCCCTTTCAGAGCGCCATCTAAATGCATCCCTCCAAAGGGATGAAAGAGGGTCCCATGGACCCCCAGACATCCTCTTGAAGGTGGGTGCAGTCACTCACCCCACTCAGCTGCAAGAGGATCTCTAATCCCTTTTAAAAATGCAGGTGGGTTGCCGCCTGCACAGAGAAACACAGAGCAGCTTTTAAACAGCTGCTCCGTATTTCTCTTGAAAGTGCTGCCCTGGGTGCAGCACGAGTTTGCGGCTGCCCCGAGGGCAGAGCATTTTTCCTGATAGGGCACACTTTTCATGTTCTCACCCGGCGCACCTGCTGTAATGTGTGCCATGGCGCAAACATGGAAAGTGCCCCTTATATGTAATACGGGCCTGTAGAAGGCTGGCTTAGTACATGGTGCACACTTATTTAAGTGAATCACCTTGCACTAATCCAGACAACGCTTATGGTGATTTTAGTGGTCTTAGACAACCATAGAAAGCTCTCTAAGTGGCAGCTGTAAAGAGCAGCCTTCAAGCTCACTCAAGAAGGAGCCTTAGCAGCTTGTTTTACCAGAACAAATCATAAAGTGTAGGTTAAATGAAAAAGAACCACATAGTGTAGTTATAAAAATAATTATATTTATTATACACACTTACTATCAAATTGGTATATCTCCTACCTGGAAATATTAACACAATACACACAATATTTAAAAGAATATGTGACGTTACAACGCCATCAGTTACATCACGGTAAGTTACATCACAGTTATTACAACGCAAGTCGTTACAACGACTTGCGCTAGAGGCGCTGGACTTAGGAATAGTATGATTTACTATTCCAACTCCAGCCTAGGTAACAGTAGGGAAGGTTTTGGAATAATAAATCATGCTATTCCTTAGTACATAGCGCCATCCAGCGCAAGTCGTTGTAACGACTTGCGTTGTAATGACCGTGATGTAAATGTATCGCAGTGTAACGACCGCGTTGTAAAGGTCGTTAGCCTATTTCAAATTTAAACAGGTAAGTAAGCACAATTACACAGTGGTCTCCAGGGGGAGACCAGACCATATACTAAAGAAGTGGGATGCGAACTGCAACTGAAGTCGGGACTTGGACCAGCAGACTCAGAAGAGCTGGGGACACAAGGACCCACCCAAGGTAAGTACCCAGGAACCCTACGGAGGCTGTGTGCATAGTGGAAAGGCAGCCACATACTCAATGCAAGTCAATGGGAAAGCCGCAGTCCAGTTTTTAAGAATAAGGACCCTTCCCAGTAGACCCTGAAGAAACCACATGGAAGACAGTAGGTTGGAGAGTCACTCCACCCGTGGATACCCCAGGATACCTACACCAGAGAAGCCGGGTGCATTAGTGTGAAGTGACGTCGGAAACCACCGTAAACCACAATGGAAGACTTCAGCAAAGATGTCACTGGCGAAGAAGGTGCAAGAGTCCGGTAGAATCCAAGGATGGATTCTTGAAGAGCGGTACCTGCGAGCAGAGGGGACGGAGTCTATGCCAATCAGAAGTGACCAGGAGGCACGGAAGACCAATGACCACCAATGAAGGAAGATGCAGGAGTGATGACGTTGACCTTGTCGCTGCAGCTGTGAGGTCCAGGCGACGCTGTAGATGACCACGTGCTGTCCCGCGTTGGGAGTCAAGAACCAGGGGGTCGGTGTCCAGCGGGAACACCAACAAGCCTTGGCAGCAGTAACAGACTTGGTAAACGAAGAAGGTGCAACAGTGGGACCGGCAAGGACCTAGGGACTCACCAAATGCAGGAGAGTCAGAGCAGGCCCAATCAAGCAGGGGAGCCCACTGAAGCCAAAGAAGACTCTCAAGAGGACCCACAGGCCAAAGGCGCAGGAGACGCAAGAGGACCTCAAGCAGCTCACCAAAGATGCAGGCCCACGGTGCAGAGGATGCAGTGAGGACAAAGCTCTTGGTAGGAGGAGATGCTGGAGGCTGCTTCTTGTAGCCCGAAGATCTCTGGAGGACAGAGCCAACAAGCCTTGACAACGGCAAGTTGATGCGGTGCACAGGGGTTCTGTTCCATCAGTTCCGACAAGGGATACTGGCCTCAAACGTGCTGAGAGGACAGGTCAGACCTCAAGGGATTTGTAGAACCACCACCTGTTTTGCTGGGCCTTTTGGAGTCCGAAAGACATCAGGAGCAGCAGACCAGTCAGCTTTGTTGTGGTGCATGTAGATGCAGGGGAGTGACTCCTTCAATTCAGGGGAGATTCCTTTGCATGTCTTTGATACCCACAGGCCTGGAGAGAAACCTGAATGTAGCACAGGCACAGACAATGAAGAGAACGTGCAGAACAGCGAGACCAGGAGCAGCAGGAGTCTTCCTTGGTGCAGTGTCAGTTCCAGGCGAAGTCCAACGTAACCAGACGGTTGAAGTTGAAGTGGTTTCCAGTTTGAATCTTGTCCCATGATGAATCTGATGAGCCACCCACGGGTAATCCCTTAAGTACATTAGGGAAAGGGTTGAGACGATTAAAGGATCACTCCCAGAGAAGGGGCTGGACAGAGGGGAGGATAATCCCATGTCCTTTGTCCAGTTTCGCGCCACAGTGGGAGCCAAGGGCTCCCTGAACTGGCTCAAACTGGAATATGCAAGGAGGGCACCAAATGTTCCCTTCAAAGCACTCTGGTGGCGCTGGCAAGCGTCTCCACCCCAGCCCAATACACAAAGTCCTTTCTGGGGAGGTGGTCACACCTCCCTGCGACAGGAAACGTATTGTTCTACCTTTCCCTGTTTATGCTTGGCTTGGCAGCAGGAGGGCAGGACCAAGTCTGTGGTTGCCAGCAGCACTAGCCTGCTGTTAGACTGTGAAAGGCTGGTACTGGGAATACAGGGGGGCACCCTAGGGGAGCCCCCCCCAGTACATGAGATCCTACATCCAACACTGGAATCAGTGTTGGGTAGGATTCCAAAATGTTTAATACCAAACATGACCGGTTTTGGTGCAGCCAATATATAAATAATAAAAACTTGGGCATCAAGCTCGATAAGAAACTCACTCTTCAGACCCATGTTAACACCATTGTTGGTTCCTGCTACCACATTTTAAGTCTACTCAGAAGAGTGTTTCCGTTGCACCCTCTTTTCACCAGAAAGACTTTAATTCAGGCGCTGCTCATGAGCAAGATTGACTATTGCAATGCTCTTCTCCTTTCTGCTCATGTAGATTCATTGGATAAATTGCAGGTTATTCAAAATACGGCTGCCCGTTTGGTAACAGACTCACCTGCCAGGACCCCCTCTCTGCCTTTGCTGCATGAACTGCATTGGCTGCCTATCAAAAAAAGAGTGCAGTTTAAAACAGGCTGCATGATTTTTAAGGCTCTAAATGAGCTTAGCCCTCTCTATCTTGCCAAGAAATTGAAAGCATATATTCCCACTTGCTCACTTAGATCAGGATCAAAAAAGTTTCTTCTTGTTCCTAGAATAAATAAAGCCCGTGCTGGTGGCAGGGCCTTTTCCTATCTGGCTCCTACGTTCTGGAACAGTCTTCCCCAACATCTTCGTATGGAAATGTCCCTCCTCCAATTTAGGAAGCTGTTGAAGACACATTTCTTCTAATGTCAAGCTAGACTTCTGTTGCAAGCGCAGAGATACCCCTCGGGGTGATTCAGCGCTATATAAAATCATAAAAATAAAAATAAAATATAGTTAGACATCTCGTAATTGCCTTGATGTCCACTATATGTATTAAATGGCTGACCGCACTTACAAAGCCTGGAGAATTGACTCCGTGGTTTGTAGGGGTGCCCTGCTCATGCAGGGCAACCCTCACACTTGTAACTAAGCACCCTGCCCTCAGAATTGAAGAGCCTGCCATAGGGGTGACTTATAGGTTATAAGTGTTGTGACCTCAGATATAAGGAAACATATATCTGTGGTGAGGGGTGAAAGCATCCACTCACACAGGCTGCAATGGCATGCCTCTAGTCACAGTTTGAGTGGTCTCTCATGGGTGGCATAATACATGCTGCAGCCCATGGGAGACCCCAGGTGAACCCATGCCCTGGGTACCTTAGTACCATATACTAGGGATTTACAAGGGTACACCAGTAGCAAATTGTGGAGGTACCAAAATACTTACCATTGTTAAATTTCAGGAGAGAGCCCAGTAACTGGAGTCCTGATTAGCAGAATCCCAGTCCGACTAGACAGAAAACAGCATAACACCAGCAAAAAGTAGGGGTAACCATGTAAGCAGATCCTACTTTACTACAGGGCCCAGATCTGGCTAAAGTACAAGCACTGTCAAATGCTGATCCCCCACAAGATGTTTCTATGGTGCGTTAATTTCTTGGCATGGCCAGTTACTGTTCCAGATACATACAAGACTTTACCACTGTAAGTGCTCCATTGAGAGATTCGATGAAAAAGAATGTTTCATTTTATTGGTCACATGAATGTGAGAAAAGTTTTAAGAAAATCAAACAAGCCATTGAGAATGCTACTGAAACGGCGTACTTCAATTTCAAGCTTCTTACAGAGTTCTGCTCCGCTTACCGTTTCAGTTTACATGCCGCCATTATTGCGCACACCGAACTAATACATTTATTACAGGAAAACACAGCTTCCTTCAACACTGCAGATGCTGCCAAATGAACAGCTTTCAAACCAGCCACGCTAAACTGTCCTCAAGCAACCACTCACCATGAGCAGAGACTTAGTTTCAAAGCAGCCAAGACACACAAGAGATGCCGCAATCACCAACTCTGTGGCTTCGCACATGCATCATCAGAGTCTTCCTCTTCCGGCTTCTTCTGGACAGGGTGTCGACTTACTGAGACAGGAGGACAAGTAAACATCCAATAAGAAACCGGTATCATGTATGTGCACCAATCAACTCGTCCACTACCAGGCTCTAAGTACCATGCCTGAGGTACCTAGCACACTCTTTGGACTCGCCACCAATTAACAACGGGCAAGGTTTTACCTACCCAATAACAAAGTTTAGTTTCCCTGTAGATAAGCGGCAAATTAAGCCCCATTACTGTGGCATTGGAAATTGCAGCGTGGTATCGGAGATTAAAGGGGTTGCTTATTGACGCAGGCACGAAGAAAATTACAGCATTTGCTGCAATCCACTGTACAATTGTATCTCTCACAGACCAGAGCCGAGGAAAAAATAGATTAGATTGCGGTCATCTTTCAATTCTGCAAGGCAACTGGCGACTCCTTTGTATTGCAGGTGCCGATTATTTGTAATCATCATTACTTGAATAAAGTGAAAATGACCTTCGGTCGCTTCTTTCCCTTTCTGCATCTGTCTCTCCCAACACTTTTCATTACCTGAAGGCTATTTATGTCATTCACCGTTTGAGTAAAAAGTGAGGCTGCAGCCTCTGCTGGGAGTGCACTATCACTCCCTGCCTGGATCGTCTCCTTTAAATGTCCTCTGTCCATCTTCCTCCTGCATACCCTATCCCCCTTGAGCATCTGCCCTCATTCACAACTCTGCTGTGCATCGACCCTATCTTGCCTGTATGCCTCCACCTGCATAACTTACCTATTCCTGTCACACACCATTCTTGCACATTCTATAGAAGCATGTTTCGCCTACACTTCTGACTCTGCACACATCTCGTGTCCGCAAATCTCCACCTTCAAACATCACCCGCTGCACATCTCTCCTTTATATCAAAAATATTGCACATATCACCTGCTTATTGCATTCCTTTTGCTCCATTTACTTCATGCACATTTCATGCACACACCTTGCCTAGTGCACAGTTTACCTCAGTAACACAATTCCTACACATCACCACTCATGCACATCTCATGCTAACACCTTCCCCCAACCATCTCGCCTACTCAGTAATAATATCTATAGGCCCATTACTTACCCCCTGTACTTGTGACCTTCTGCACTTTTTCCTCTACACCTCTCTGCTGTCCTGTTCCAAAATCCCCGCTGTGCGTTATGCAGCATTTCTGGTCTTTACTGGGATGTCTTTTCGGAGGCTGCTGAGGTCGCCCGAAAGCACAGGACATCGGTAGAGGAGTGGTTGGTAGCCTGAAAGAGGAGTGAGGGGCACCAAAGGAGATGGTAAAGTAAGTGATGGAGAAAGAAGAGTGCAAGAAAGGTAGTGAGAACTGAAGGTGGATGGAGAGGTGTTAGGCACCTTCGCCCGACAGCTCCGTCTGCTCGTAAGGCCTTAGTATAATAACAGCGCTGGGCCTTGGTGCACCTTGCGAAAGCTGAGCAGTGTATGCCATTCCTGCAGAATGTATCCCGCTTTGCACATGCAGCTGACGTATGTGGGTCCGGGCATACTGCCTTTCATAGTCACTTTGGCGTTTGTGGGGTGACAGTAAAAACGTATCTGTGCATCTGGAGTGCGTCAGTAAACTCCACTGGTGGTTGAAGAAGTTTTTTTGCCGAACTTCATGCTACAAGCGGTGCGCGGAGTTCCAAAACTCTGCAAACTCCGCCGACGAAGCTGAGTTTACAGCACACCACTAGCGCTATCCTTGCACAGAAGACACCCAAAGGCAAATTGTGGCAAATGCAAGTAGACGTTTGTATCACACACAACGTGCTTACTCCCAACCGGAAAAGAAAGCTTAGCTGTGGTATGGTCTTGTGAACATTTCCAAGTATTACTACACAGAACACATTTTACGCTAGTAACTGATCATCAAGCTTTAGGGACTTTATCTGGAAATCTAAAGGCCACAATGCCTCCTTGCATTGGACAATTGGGACAACCAGTGACGGCTGGTGACATTTGAAAGTGGTGAGCGTAACATTGTCATACTGCACCGCAGCGAGCGAGCGTAGCCTCTTTGTCTGTTGTATAAATGATCTAAGCAACTTAAAATATAACAAGTAAAAATATGACAAAACTATTTGATTGTGGTATGGTATTGATATTTATAAAGCACTTGGTACAAGGCTCGCAGAGAGGTAGCATGGTACTCATAGGATGCTCACAACAATAAAGACTGCCATGCATGAGGAATTAGTTTATCATTATCAAGGTTGCCATACCGATCGTAACCAGGCCGTCATTTCCTCCTTAATTTGATTATATATGAATGTTAGAAACTGTCATGCAATTTGTATTGTACATGATTTCTGTATAATGTTAAAGACTTTTATGTAAGATTTGAAACAATGGTTCTGTTCAAACTTGAAACCGAGTCTCTATTTAGGTGCATTAGCAAAATACTGAGCTGGTTATTAGCATACAAATTTGTGATTATTAAGCACTATGTGAGTGCTATGACGAAGTGCTGGTTCCTTGCTTAAATCTTAACTATTATTCGGTAATTAGCATTTGTCAGCTGGCGTGACGTGACGTGCCATGTTGATTGCAGATAAGCCATTGATTTTTGATTGCCATGTGGGTGCATGAGCGAAGCTTGTTCATTGTATGTATGCCATCAGCGAAGCATTTCATTTCCAATAAACAGGGCATTTATTCAATTATAGAACCTCATTAAAAATCACCCAGAAGGTAGGGCCCCGAACCACTTCTCACCTGTACAGAGCTGTTGTCAGCCCTCGCCGGCTGGTACACGGTGCCTCTCGGCTGCTCCTGTACCTCCGGTACTACTCCTCTCCATAGCCCCGTACCACTCCTAACCTGTACAGAGCTGCCGTCAGCCCTCGCCGGCTGGTAACAGTGCCTCTCGGCCCCTCCTGTACTTCTCCACACCTATATAGATGTTTGTATCTGCCCTCATCACCGTGCCCGTGTACCCCTTCTGTACCCTCTGTAGTACTGGTGGCTGTCCCCGTATTCTCTTCAGGGTACTCTGGGATATGTAGTCCTCACTGTACCCATGTAGAAGGTTGTGGTGATAATAATTACCTACTATGCTGGTGCCCCAGTACTCCGCTTCCATTCATCGTCTATGTAGAGGCTGGTGGCGGTACTTATCCGCCATGCTTGCACTGTACCCCATACCCTGCTCCTCCCCATCTCACCTAAGTAGAAGTTGGTGGTTGTCCTAATCCGTCCTGCATGGTACTGGTATCCCGTATGTATAGATAAAAAAATGCAGTTGTCTGCTTTACTTTTCTGGAAAGTTACAGATCGGTGCCAAATAAATCTCTTTAGACAGCACTGCAGCAAGCCATTGTTGTGCTATCATTGCGCCTACACTGAAGTCCCAGGTCGTAACACAATTTTATTTGTGGGGTAATTAATCAGGCCCCGCTGAACCCAATGCCCTCCCGCCAGGAGCTGAAGCTGGGAAGGGGAGCGCCGTATCTTAAAGCCAGTCGCGTTTGGCATGAAGGGGGGGGGGGGGGAGAGAGAGGCTTGCACGGGATCGTGGAGGGGGAAGCGGTCCGGTAATAAAATAAAATGTTTCTACCCTGGCCGGGTCCCCCCGTTTTTCTGCTGCCGCGGCTCTCCTCAGACAGGAAGCTGCCACCCACATTCAGCCTTCCTCCCTTCCGCCAATCCCAACGCTGCAATGGCAGCATTGTGATTGGGGCGGTGCAGGTGCACAGCGCCCCATCCGGGAGCCTAATTGGAGGCCCTTTCCTCTATGTAGGCTGCATGCAGCCTACATAGAGAAAAGGGAAAGTGTGCATGACTGCTTTGGCCGGCCCCAGGCCGTCCAAAGTAGTTAGGACCCAAAGCATTGGGCTAGCCACTCCCCGTGTGCCCTCGAGCAGGACCACCCACCTGCCCTCCCACAACCAGGCACTTCTGCTTTCTCGCAGTGCGAGAAGCAGAAACATGAAATGGTAGTTTTACCATTTTATGTTTCTGCCTTCTCGCACTGCAATAAAGCAGTGGGGTGACGCTCCCACACCCCAATGGGGGAGCCGCCACTAGGGACAGTGGTTACAAGAGTATAATTATATCATTGAGCATTGTCCAAGGAAGGATCAGAACCCTGCTGACTACTTTTGCAGAGTGCCTATACGAGGTCATGGTACTCCATCTTGAGTGTCCCAGTGGTGCTGATCACTCGTGGACACCCTATTTGAGGCGGTGCATCAAGGGGGTCAGCTGGACAAGGTACCTATGATTACTAGTGCGCCATTGTTCTTAGCGCTGTGTTGTAGGCGCGCTGCGCATTTACTTCGATATTTTAATCGCTACCCGTTTTTTCATTTTGTTTAATCTTAATTTATTTTTCCTTGTTTTTAACCTGGGGAATGCCCCTTACCTGCACTGTAATTTGTAGTAACACCGCTGTTTAGCGGGTCCGGTCCCGGGGTTTCAGGCAGTTGGGAGGGAATCGGCCGCCATCTTGGGAGTGGACTGGGTGACACAGTTTGGGCGCCATCTTGAGTGTCCCAGTGGTGCTGATCACTCGTGGACACCCTATTTAAGCCAGTCCCTCAAGCACGCAACGGGGGCGCCCTCCCTTGCACCTGAGTCGTGCCAGAGTCCTGCCCGTCTGCGCTCGTCCGCGCCGAGGCAGGGCTAGGGCAGGGCTCCGTAGCCTTTCTTTCGGTTGTTGTAGTTTTGCACTTTTTTATATCATGCATACTAGATCTGCTCTGCTTAGTTTTCGTAACTCATCGCCCTGCACGCATATTCCGCTTCATCCTCTCTCTGGCCCTATTAATTGCCCTAAGTGTGTTTTTAGACTTCCATCTCCTCTTCCTATCTCTGCATATAGGAAAGTCCCTTTAGGCTGCCCTGCCGCTATTACGCCTCCGTTGGTAGAATCTCAGGATCCGTTTATATTTAAGGTCTGCCATCTTAATGTGAGGTCTTTGGTTAGACACCATCAGGATGTGCATAGTCTACTTACGGACGAAGCCCCTGATGTTTTGTTTATGTCAGAGACATGGTTGCATGATGATGCCTCGGCTGCGGTGAATTTGGCTCTCCCCCCTGAGTATGTGATTTTTATTCACAATCGTAACTCTTGAGGAGGTGGCATTGCGGCCGCTATTAAATCCTGCTACCCATGCGTATGGAAAGCTATGGATATAGCTGGCTGCGAAAGTGCGTACTTTCGCATTTCGGTTAATCCTCATTTTACTTTCTCTGGCTTACTTATCTATCGGCCTCCGGGCCCGGATGCCGCTTTCAGGTCAGCTCTTCCTGAAGCTGTCAGTACATTAGCTTTAAGGGCTGCTAACTTTAGTATCATTGGTGATTTAAATCTTCATTTTGATACTCCCCTTTCCTCTGCTGTTAGTAGCACTCTTGTTGATCTGGAAGCTCTCCAGCTATTTCAGCTGGTTAACCATTGTACTCATGTTGGCGGTCACATTTTGGACCCTGTTTTCACCAATTTATCTGCGGCTAAAGTGCTGCCTCCCAGGACCATGGCCTGGACTGGTCACCATATTATAGAGCTACACCTTGTGATTAAGGACCTTCCTCACAGAGTAATTTTGTCTGTGTCTCTCATGGGTCCATGGAGAAAGTTGAAACTAGATGACTTTCATCGGCTTCTTGTTCAACATCCTTTGGGTCCTTTTTTGGATGTTGAGTCGGGATATGACCTGTTTTGCAATTGGCTGACTGGAGCCTTGGACTGCTTGATCCCTATTGTGGAGAGTAAACGCCGTCGTGCCGAACCTAGTCCTTGATATGATGATTCGCTTCGCCTCCTTAGGAAAGCATGCAAACAAGCTGAAAGAACTTGGCGTAAGTCTTATTTGGCCTGCAGGAAAGCGATCTACCGTGCTAGGATTAAGAAATATCACAGAGCGGTTAATAAAGCCCGGGCTGCTTACTATTCTCGCGAACTTAACACCAGCACCAATCCTACTAAATTAGTATTTAAGGTGCTTAAGGATCTTACAGCTAGTAGAGCTCCAGTCGCTGAGATCTGTTCTGCTTCGCACTGTGAGGACCTGGCCGCCTTTTTTGTGGAAAAGGTGGAGGCCATTTATCGCTCCTTTTCTGTTCCATCTGTCTCTGTGTAGAAGTTGGAACCCGGCCCAATGACCACTATGTCTTTGGGCTCTTTTCCAGAGCTTTCGATGGAGGAGTTTAATAACATTGTGGCAAAAGTCAAATCTGGCTCTCCTAGGGATCCTCTTCGACCTGCCCAATTTAGAGATTCAGTGTCACTGTGTCTTCCTCCCCTGCGTGATCTTGTTAATCTATCTTTGACGTCTGGCTCTGTTCCTGCTAGCTGGAAACAAGCTCAGGTGATGCCTATTTTAAAAAAACCTGCCTTGGACCCATTAAAGCTGGAGAACTATCGCCCTATATCTCTTCTTCCATGGGCTGCAAAACTGACTGAGGTTCATGTTAATGCCATCCTATCTAATCATCTTCATCGTGCTAGCATTTTGGATCCCTCGCAGAACGGCTTTCGACCCGGCCATAGTACTGAGACCGCGTTGCTCTTTATGGTTGAGCACCTACATACTTTGGTCGACTCTGGTCAAACGGCGGCACTGGTGCTTCTCGATCTCAGTGCCGCCTTCGACACCGTCTCCCACGCCATTTTATTACAGCGTTTGAGTGAGGCTGGTGTCGACAATGTGGCTCTTGAGTGGTTTCGATCATTTTTATCCGGTCGTACGTTTAGGGTTGTCACTCTTCCTTTTCAATCTAAACCCTATCCTATCACTCAGGGTGTGCCGCAAGGGTCTGCCCTGAGCCCCACACTTTTCAATCTTTATGTGCAGCCGCTGGCTGCTGTCGCCAAGCGTTGGAACCTGACTATGGTGTCCTATGCTGACGACACGCAGCTGGCGGTTGCATTAAGTGGGGCTTCTGACCTTGAGGTTGCTAAGTTCCGCGAGGGACTGAGCTCAGTGGCCCGCTGGATGACAGATAATTGCCTGCAATTGAACGCTAAAAAAAACGAAGTGCTCATTGTAGGCAAGCAGAGTCATCTCTGGGGTGATCATTGGTGGCCACCCGAGCTTGGTTCAACTCCTGTTCCTGTCACCGAGGTTAAGAACCTTGGGACTTGGTTGGATTCCAAACTCAGTTTTGCCTGTCACACTAAGAAAACTGCTGCCAAGTGTTTTGGGATTCTACGTAGGCTCAGACCTATTTTTAAATTCTTTGATGCTCCAACCAGACAGCTCATTGTTCAAGCCACAATTTTGTCTAGGTTGGACTATGCAAGCTCTCTGTTGGTGGGGGCTAACCTGGCCGAACTTTCTAGACTTCAACGCGTTCAAAACGCTGCCGCCAGGGCTCTGGTTGGCTTACCGAGATTTTGCTCGGCCAAAAATACCATTGTCAAACTTCATTGGCTCCCTGTTGCTCAGAGGATTAAGTTTAAAACTCTGTGCCTTGTGTTTAAAATTCTGAAGCATTCTTCTCCCCAGATTTTGGAGCACTTTATTCTGCCTTATGTTCCCTCGCGCTCTCTAAGATCTTCGGGTCTTCACTTGGTCACAGTTCCGCGCTTTAAGAGAGCTAGGACCGGCGGCCGCTCCTTTAGAGTACTTGCTGCCAGGCTATGGAACTCTCTTCCTGTCCATGTCCGCGCAATTAACGAACTCTTTGCCTTTAGGAAGGCTGTTAAAACCTTCCTCTTTCTTCAGGATTCTTAGTGATGCTGTGCTCTTGTCTTTGGTACTACTTGTGTCCGGTACTTTGTCCTTTATAGCGCCGGGACGCCCCTTTGCTGGGGCAGCTGTGCGCTCTACAAATCCAGATAACATAACATAACATAACATCCAAGACGGCTGAGGCCTATATCAACTTCATTTTAAAATCAAGCACACCAGCTGCCATTTTGCTAGCCCAGGTTATCACTGCCATGAGTCATGACAGTGACATGTTAAAGTTGCAGGATATAATTACACATCAGTCGTTGGAACCAATACACTCGACCGTTCACCAGTGATGGTGAATTTAAAAAATACAAAAATGTCAAGGATGAACTGTCCATAACTCTGGAAGGAGATACACTACGAGGATTGAGAACCCTGATTCCGTAGAGTCTGAGTTAGAAAATAATTGAAATGGCACATGAAGGACATTGTGGAATTGGGGGCGCTAGAGAGCCCGAGCAAGATGGCCGCCTTTTAGTGCAGCTCTGCTGGCCGAGATTCTAATCCGCCTAATATCCTGGTTTTTACCTGCCATCCATGAAAGTCTTGCGTGGATTTGCCCTCCTCGTCGCTCCTGCATCCTGGTGTTGACATCTGGTGTCTGTCACTGGCCCGCTGCTGCTGATACAGCTCCGTCTTGCTTCCCGGCCTGGTGGTTCATGGCGGCGCCTCGTGTCCTGAGGTAATACGGAGCTACTGCAATCCACTGCGGTGCTGCTGTCGCCTGTTGCTCGAGGTGCCCCGAGGTGCTGGGGGGCTGCGCCTGGCCTGCGCTGGTGACGGAGAGTGGCACGCCCGTGGCGTGTGCAGACCGGCGGTGCGGCGGGAGCCTATCGCCCGCCTCCGGCTGAGCTGTTGGTCCCGCGCTCACCGGGAACTGTGTGTCCGGCGGCGGCGGGGCCTGGTAGCGGCACCCTGCTGGCGAGAGGAGCGGTGAGCGGCCGCTGAGTGATGCTGTCGGCGGAGCCTGCCAGTGGATGCTGCATCGGTCCGGATCTCTCGGCTCCGAGGTGCAGGTGAGGCAGTTCCGCGGTGCCTGCTTTGCGGCGGCTGGGGCCGGATTGGCGGCGCTGCACGGCCGCGTGGTGCCCAGGGCCGTCTGTGGCGCGGCTTGCCGGTCCTGGGCGCTGCATGCCCGCCGCTAAGCCCGGCGTAGCTTGGTGCCTGATTGCTGCCTGCCCCCGGTGTCCTTGGGGTGGCGGGCTCCCGGGGCTTCTTGTGTGGGGACCCCCTGCCTTGGTGTCGGCTGCATGCGGCAGAGCCTGTGGGGCCTGCTTCACTTCCTCAGCATCAGGGCTGGTGGCAGGGGGACCGGGGGTAGCCAGCCTGATCTCCTGAGGCCTCCGGTGTGGGGACCCCTCCTTTGGCGCCAATCATCAACCTGTCGTCGTGAGGCCAGCTGCTGGTCCTACATTGGACGGGCGGGGGGTGATGAGACCAGTGGTGGCCTGCGTCTTCTCGTAGGTGCTGCGAGACCCCCCTCGCCTGCGCTCCTCCATAAACGTTGGGGACTGTGTTTGGCCCTGGCAAATATCAGTTCCCTTGCTGTGTCTCTTGGCGGTGAACTTGCGTAGCTGGCCCTCTGCACTTTTGTGGAACACTCTATCTCGTGCATTTCTCCCTTGCACGTGGGGGTATCAGAGTGGTCCGACATGGGGCGTGCAGACAAGCAACAAAGCAAGCTCTCCTTGACCTCCAAACCGCCCCCGAAACCCCTCTCGCCTGCTGCCTCTGATGCTGACCTCGCTGCTGAGCAAGGGACTGGGGCTAAGTTGGAGGGCATGGTAATTGCCATGCAGCAGAGCCTGCACACTATCGACGCTAAAATTGACAATTTAAATTTGCGAATGGATACCATGGCATCCAGGCTGGATAGGCACGGCGAGCAGTTGACTGAGGCTGAACAGCGTATTTCTAAGGCTGAGGATGCAGTAGAGGCAGTCGGTACCTCCTGTGCCAGCATGGAAAATATGCTGGAGGTTATTAGGGCCAAAAATTAGGATATTGAGGCCCGGTCCCGACGGAACAACCTGCGCATTACTGGAATTGCAGAATCGACCAATACAGGGCCTATGGAACTATTTGTTGAGTCCCTACTTACCTCGCTGTTTGGGGTGGAACACTTTTCGAAAGTTTTTATTGTTGAACGAGCCCACCGCTCCTTAGCTGCTAGGCCTATCCCTGGGGTGCCACCCCGTCCCATCATTGCTCGCCTGTTGAATTATCGTGACAGGGACACCGCGTTGCGCTTAGCCCGGGAGAAAGGCAGCTTGAGTTATCAGGGCATGAAGGTGGAACTATTTCCTGACTTCACGGTTGCGGTGCAGCAGGCGCGCAGAGAGTACCAAGCTGTGAAGAAAAAATTGCAAATGCTTAATATTTCATATGCCATGCTTTACCCGGCGCGCTTACGCATTCATCACAATGGGAAGTTCCACGTCTTCTCTACCCCTAAGGAGGCTCTTCAATTTCTCCGGCAACTGGAACATCGCTCGCCGCGGCGGACGCCGCCGACTGGGAAAGTGGGAGACTCAGACTCTGATGGTTGACTGGTGCTAATTGGCCTCTTTGTCTGTCTTGCTGTTTCATTTCTGCCTTGCCCGTTGGCGAGCTGGATGTCCCCATGCGTCAGCCTTGGCTGGCTACACTGTCCTCCGGCTTCATTGATGATGGTTCTCTGCTGGCTATTTATGCTTGCCTGTTTGTTTGCTATTTGTTGCCTTTGCGGACTGCACTATATTGATGGTTTTTACTGTTGAATGCGAGGGGAGGATCACTATTGTACTGGCACCGGGGGTGGTCATTTGGTGACCTTTGTGGCCAGCTGCGGGTGGCTCCTCTCTTTTTGTCTCGGCCCACCCTGTACCTCTCAGGGTGTTAGAGGCCTCTGGTGCTTCCCCAAATGGGAATTCCCCGCCGAGTTGTATTTTCAGTTTTGGCCTACAGCCTGGTCGCATTATTTCCTCACTGGAGATCCTTTATATGTCATTTGCCTACTATGCGACATGTTTGTGAATGTTTTCTTTTATGCTGTTTACTGGGATGTCACGGCAGGTTTTTTCTGCTGGAGTGGGTGGGTGGGGATGTTGGGGGTTGCAATGGTTTGAATGGTACACTGACGGTGCATGGTGGGTGTGGTGTGATATGGTTGGGAGCTGATTGTCCATATTATGCTGATATTATGCCTTCTCACATCGCGACATAGCTGCCTCTGCTGACGGGGAGATATCGTGGCTCAGTTGGAATGTACGGGGACTGAATAACCCACGTAAGGTTCGCCAGGTGCTCTCCTATCTTGACCGTCACAATGTTCGCATCGCTCTCCTGCAAGAGACGCATCTTACTAAGCAGGCGGTCTCGACTGTTGCCGCTAGGTGGGCGGGGGTTCGGCTTGCTATTCCTCCTACGCTCGAGGGGTTATGGTCCTGGTTAAAAAAGGCACCCCCTTTATTCCGCTTGTTATTGACGAAGATGAAGGTGGGCGATACATCATAGTGCAGGGTACACTCTATAATCGGTCCTTAGTTATAGTTAATGTATATGGGCCCAACGTTGATGACCCTTCCTTTTATGATGACCTGTGGGGGAAACTCTATAAGTTGCCCCATTGTACTATTATTTGTGGGGGCGATTTTAATGTGGCCCTGGACCCTGACATGGACAGAGTCTCCACTGTGGACAGGCCTCCCAAGCGGGCGGCTGCTGCTATGCGGGATGGTATGACGCTGCTGGAGCTGGTAGATGTTTGGAGTCTACGGCACCCTGATGGCCGGGAAGGTACCTGTCACTCCTATGCTCGCTCTGTTTGGTCCCGTATAGATCCGTGGCTGTTGACCCGGGATGCCAATGATTGGGTGACGCGGGTTGATCACTTGCCTCAGACGCTCTCGGACCACTCCCCGGTGCACCTTCGGCTGGCTCTGCCGACCTACGTCCCCCCTCCCTGCCAGTGGCGGCTCCAACCATCCGCCTTGTTAGATACGGTGGGCCCGATTCACAGAATTAACTTAAGACTAAATCCTAAACATACTACTTTGTGGTATTCACAGAATACACTTACTACTTTTGGTATTCACAGACTGCACTTACTACTTTTGGTATTCACAGAATGGATTTACGACTACTAACTTTACGTCCGCACTCGGGCCGGAAATTCCGGCCCGGAGGCAGGGCTTCTGGCCCGGAGGCGGAGCTTCCGGCCCGGAGGCGGAGCTTCCGGGCTGGAGGCGGAGCTTCCGGCCCGGAGGTGGAGATTTCGGCCATGGCTAAATCTCCGCCACCGGCCGGAATCCCCACCTCCGGGCCGGAAGCTCCGCCTCCGGGCCGGAAGCTCCGCCTCTGGGCCGGAATTTCCGGCCCGAGTGCGGACGTAAAGTTAGTAGTCGTAAATCCATTCTGTGAATACCAAAAGTAGTAAGTGCATTCTGTGAATACCACAAAGTAGTAAGTTTAGGATTTAGTCTTAAGTTAATTCTGTGAATCGGGCCTGGTATTTTGTGAAGGTGTTCGGGAGGCCATTGCCGATTACTTTGAGAGAAACACTGGATCGGTGGAGACGGTGGGGACGCTCTGGGAAGCCTTTAAGGTGACTATACGTGGGGTCTGCATTGGCCTTCAGGCAGGAGTGCTTCGATCGCTCAGGGGTACAATGTCTGCGTTGGAGCGTGAGTTGACAGAATTGGAGCGGCAGTACGAGAATGAGTCTGACCCCTCTGTTCTTGCGCACATTAGGACTAAAGTGGCAGAATATAATGCTGTGGCAGACCAGGAGATCCGTCATTTATCCCGCAGGTGTACGGCCAGGTATTACGGTGAGGGTGGCAGGCCGGGCAGAGCACTGGCGGCCCGTATCACTGACCCTCAAAGTCGCACCTATACGATCCACTCGATCGCTGTCGCTGATGGCACCTATTATGACACCCCTAATATTCTGGGGGCCTTTGCTGATTTCTATCAGGGCCTGTACACTCACCGCCCGGCGGCCGATGAGGCTGAGCTACAGCAGCATTTGGATAATATAGCCTTGGTGTGGATCTCTCGTAGACAGCAGGAATTTCTGATGCACCCTCTCACCCTAGATGAAATACGGGATGCCATTGCCGCTCTCCCCACTGGTAAATCTGCTGGTGCGGATGGTCTGCCAGCGGAGTTTTATAAAACCTATATCGACATTTTAGCTCCCTGCTTGCTCCAGGTATATGAAGAAGCCTATGAGGCTCAATGCCTGCCCCCTACGATGCGTGAAGCGCTGATGATTGCCCTTCTTAAACCGGGCAAGCCGTCAGACCGATGCGAATCCTATCGGCCGCTATCTTTAATTAACACCGACGTCAAAATTTTAGCTAAGGTCCTGGCTACCAGATTGCAGCTGCTTCTGCCGGTTATGGTCCTGCCAGAACAGTTTGGCTTCGTGCCTTCCCGTTCAACCTCCCACAATCTTAGAACTCTTTTTGCTGTTATGCATGTCCTTAAGCCCACGTTACCTGCGGTGGCGGTGCTCCTCGACGCCGCAAAGACCTTTGATTCTATCTCATGGTCTTACATGATCTCGATCTTGCACCGTATGGGGGTGCCCTTCGTGTTCACTAATTGGATTAAACTGTTATACACCTGCCCGTCAGCCAGAGTGAGGGTTAATGGGCACGTCTCTCGGCCAATCTCCATCCACCGGGGTACGCGCCAGGGCTGTCCGCTCTCACCGCTGTTGTTCACGCTCATGCTTGAACCTCTGGCTTGTATCCTATGGCAGCGTCAATCCCGGGCGGCGCTGCGGTTTCTCCAGCGCCCTCTGGCTGTGTCCATGTACGCAGACGATATGGTGCTATACGTACGTGAGCCGACCCTTCACCTATCCCCCCTTCTGCGGGAGTATGTTCGTTTTGAATGATTTTCTGGGCTTGGTATTAACTGGTCCAAGTCCTTGATTTTGCCCCTTACAGACAGTACGTCTCCGCTTGATTTAGACTTTCCCCTGGTTTGGTGGTCCGATGCAGTGAAATATTTGGGGGTGTGGGTACACCGCGACCCCCAGGAGGTGATACGCGCCAACTATGGAGTCGCTGTCGCGCGCCTTGAGGAGCATGTGGCCCGATGGATAAAGCTACCCCTCTCTTTTGCAGACCGCTTAGCTTTAATAAAGATGGTAATAGTCCCCCGATTTTTATATCTCTTTTTGAATATACCGATAACGTTGTCACGTCCCTTCTTCGCTTCCCTTCGCTCACTTTTAACCACATTGGCGGTGGGGGGGCGGAAAAATATCTCGCCTCAAATGGGAAACGCTTACGCTTCCTTATGCACTGGGGGGCTTTGCGGCACCTGATTTTCTGCTGTACTATTTGTGTGCGCAGGCCCACTTTGCATATTATTGGCAGCATGACCCTGCATATATTCCCCATGTGGCGGTGGAGGCCGGGGCGGTGCATCCTATACCGCTTAAGGCCATGCTTGTTAACACTCATAGGGTATTTGAAAGGGGGGAGTTTGACACAGTGCAGACCACGGTTGGGGCATGGCGGGAGTTGGGTAGACGTGCGCAGAAGCTGCCGCTTTATGCTCCTGACATGCCTCTGCTTCACCATTCTTCTCTCTTGGTCACTAATGAGGTGGGTGCCTTTGCGAACACTCAGCGGCATGAATTTGGTGGCCATGAAAGACGTGTACCCGGATGGCCGATTTGTTGCGGCTGCCTCGTTGACTGCTGCTGGCCCTCTTACCGCAATGCAGCTCTTCATATACACTAGGCTGCGGTCGGCCATGCGTGAATTGTATCTGCAATTTCCCGCGGAGCCGCCTGCACTGGAAGCACTGCAACTCCTATACACTACCCCCTCTCGGGTGAAATTGGTCACTAGACTGTATCGTATCTCACAGAGAGAGGCCCCTCCTGTGGTTAAGCCGGTGCGGCTGCGGTGGAACGCTGTTTTGTCCCGCGAATTGACGGATGATGAGTGGGAGGGCTGTTGTAGCCTTACTGGGCGGCTGACATCGAACGGCAATCTGCGCCTGGTACACTATAAATACATACATCAAATATACTATACGCCTGCCCAGTTACATCATTATGGGTTGCGTGACTCCGCTGCCTGTAAACGGTGCGGTGCCCCAGATGCTGATTTTTATCATCTGGCATGGGTCTGCCCCAGGGTACACTCATATTGGGAGGCTGTTGTACAGATTATACATAACATGGTTGGGCTTCCCCTGGACTGCACCCTGCAGTTTTGTCTCCTTGGTCTTGTTGCTGACGTTAAAGTCTCCTGTAGAAGATTTGTGGCTATTGCGTTGTTGGTGGCTAAGCGGAGGGTCTCCATGTGTTGGGAGAGTAGAGTGGCCCCCACCACCGGGCTGTGGCTGCAGGATTTGACCTATTGCCGTGATCAACTGTGCTGCTATGCTGAGGAGCTGCCAATAACATCCCGACCCCGTGATATTTGGTCGCCTCTCACGACCTATTTAATGTCTGTGCCCCATATCTAGCGTTTTTACTCTTTTGGACAATGCTATGGACATATCCCTGCATTAGTATGTGTGCCCCGTCTTCCTGTCCTGATTGCTTGCTCTTTTATGTTTATACAGACTCCTCAACTGATTCCAATGAACTTTGTACTATTATACCATGTATTGATGCCTCACCTGCACTGTCTGATGTACCTCCAAGTAGTGTTTTGTTGTTGTATAATGCTTTATAAACCTCAATAAACAATCTCCGAGACTGAGTCTGGTTTCCTTACCTTGACGACAGGGTGAAAAGGAATTAAAGGCTTGTCATCAATGCAAATGCCTTTCTACAAAACCTAACTCACCACACCTATATAAGATCTCCCAAAGCATGCATGGAAGAGAATCGCCATTCACCTTTTTGATCCACTTGACAATGGACATCATCTGTTGGTGATTATGGATCAACACTCATGATTTCCATTAATTGAAGTTCTTTCATCTACTACTCAAGAACGAGTCATTGAAAGACTAGATGGCATCTTTGCCACATGGGGTTCCAGCCATAGTGAAGTTTGACAATGGCCCGCCTTCCAGTAATCTAGAGTTCAGAGATATCATTTAGCATTTAAATAGAAAGCATGAGAAGAGTACACCTCTATGGACACAGGCCAACAGACTTGTTGAGCATTCATGGGTATGCTAAAGAAAACAGTACAGGTTGCTACTCTTGAGAAGCAATTTGAAAACTATGTTAAATTCTACCTTGAGAGCTTATAATTCAAATCCACTCAAACATAGGTAAAAGTCCTGCGAATTTGATATTCAGGAGAGCAATGAACATCAAGTTACCTCAAAGAACCAATCAGAAAAAGAAAGATGAGACGACAACTTATGAGCAGGACTTGGTTAACAAATAAAAGATAAAAGCATATGCTGATGGTAGACGACATGCGAAAAAAATTGTCTTTAAGAAAGGAGAGCCAGGGCTTGTACGTCAAATGCAGGAAGGAAAATCTGATACTCCCTTTGATACAGAACCTTTTCAGTGGTGTCTACTAAGAGGCACATGACAACTGCCCAGCACCCTGGGAAGTCCATTACCAGAGATTCTTCTCATTTCAGGCACTTGACTGATCGTTCATCAGATCTAATAGTTGAAAGAGAGACTGGATCTGAAACATCAGCAACTGCTGTTGGTTCCACACCGTTGACACAGATCCTGCAAATCTGTGATGACACCTCCCAGTTTCCCAGAACAATATCAGGTCGAACAATTAAAGCAAGAAAAAGATTGTTTGAAGAGATTTTGAGTGTATAGGTCTATCTATATAAATATGTTTTTTAAATTGTAATTCTTTTATTTAATAGAGGGGGAGATGTAGTGTCTTGTGAATTAGAAATGATGAAACCCTTTTGGCTCCATATGAACTCCGTAGAACTGTTACATAAGTTTTAGAGCGGAATGGACTAAAGGCTGTTTTAGAATGTTGAGTTCGCAGTTATGCACCAACGAATAAAGCTCTTCAACCAGAGCCCACTGAGAAACGTTATAATTACATAGCCACGATACACTTAAACAGCCTGATGGGTATCAGTATACTGATACATGTTCCCTCTCATTCCTTTCAGGACTCACCCGACAAACGCTTGAAGAGAGGGGGACGACCAGAACACAGACATGAAGAGTGAAACCGAGAATAGACTTACAAAGCTTATCTGATATCATCATAAACAAGCATTTGCAATGCAATCGGTCTAGCCTTTCGGACCTTATATGTATTTATGCAGCACATTAGCTTGGGTGCTGAAACATCTACTGGTCTTTAACATGGAAGGAAAGTAAGCATCAAACCGCGTGACATGCCAGGTATGGGAACACATGGAGAGAAATATTGCCTTTCAGCAGGAAATGGTATAGTCCAAAGCTCTGTTTTTGATGTAAAATCAGGGCATTCGGTGGTCATATCACTGAAAATACAAGATTTAAAAAAAATATTATTGCCTACGGGTGCTCGTGGAAGACAATTTCTATTGACTGGAATCTAGAGAATGCTAAAGTGATTCTGATATTTTACTGACCTCTGCTGGTAGTTTTCTATCAAGAAAGTTAAATAGAGGCAGTTGGCAGAAAAATAAAAAAAAGAAAGTCGCTCAGCAGAAAGCAATTCTGGTATGTTACTGAACTCTGCTGGTCGTTTTCTATCAAGACAGTTAAATAGAGGCAGTTGAACAGAAAAAAACTCCCTAAGCGGAAGCAGACAAGTCCTATGGCTGATCTCCAGAGCCCACAAAGTACATACACATATAAGTATATACTAAAGTATATACAAGAGGTCTTGAATGCTCAACCTAAAAAGGAACAGAAACTTTCACAACAAAACCCCAATTCAGAAATAAATAAAAGTGGCAGGTATTTATGCTAAACAGGCCACACATATTGAGAATGCTCCTTCAGAACATGACATGGGCATTGACACTGCTAGAGAGCGCAGCAGATGTCACAGTAGTTGGCCAGAATCTTCAAGAGTTTCTGGTTTCGAGAGTAACTAATAAATGTATTCAAGTTGAAACACCAGATCAGCAGGTTAGCCCCTGACAGACTTTATGATGCTGACATCCAAAGCTGACATCCAAATTGAGGGTGACATACCATTCTTTCTGTACAAGAATACAATTGTTTCATTAAATGTTTGAAAAGCCAGTTTGTATCTTTCTTGTGTTTACCTTGGGCATGCAAAAGTAAACAATGAAAAGGTAGATCTGTTTCCATGATTTCCTTGGGGGATTTGGGCCCAAATGTATGAAAGTTGGTATTTGCGATTTCCAAATTGCGAATCTGTTGAAATCGCTATTTGTGAATCGTAAAATGTTATGTATGTAAACGGCGATTCCACAAATAGCGATTCCTATGGATTTGCATTCTCAATTAGGAAATTGCTAAATAGGAAATTGCTAAATTGTGATTTCCTAGTAAGAAATCGCAAAATAGGAAACAGAGCTCTCTGGATGCAGAATGATGAAGTCAAACCAAGAAGTTTACAAATGTAGGGTGTGACCACAACCCAGAGACCAAGGCTAGAAGTAAGAAGTGCTCCTGCATCACCACTGTTACTGAATAACACCAACTTAGGAGAAGACCATGGCCACAGAAGATGGGAGAAGGGTCCAGAAAAAGGAAATTAAAATTTGCTCCAGACAGAGGAATGTGTGGCCCATATGGACCAACTGTTTGGAAAGGCCTCCTTCTCTGTGTCAGAGAGCCAAAAGACCCAGATCTAGTTCAGCATCCTGGAGAAGGTAAACTTCCGAGGAGTCACCCAGAAGACCTTTCCTGAGATCTGCAAAAGGTGGTACGGCCTGAGGTCTCTTAGGTGGAGAGCAAGATGGCAGAGGTACATGGAACCGGCGGAGGACCCTCAAAACAGCCCCCTTCCGACTCCCATGGAGACACTCATAGAGGGAATCCTGGAACCAGAGTGTGGTGGGAGTAGCCGACATCGATACCTCCAATCCAGCAGGCACCATCCAGGGTAAGTCATCTACCTAAGAAAATATAATGTTAGCAAATCCATATATCATACATCACAGCATGAATAACCCAACCAGGCAATGCATCATGGATGTTGTAGTACACGTCATTTACTTTCTGTACTGTGTACTGATGACCACACCAAACATATCTGTACAACAAAAACATGTCACAAACATGTGAAGCAGAGTCACAACAATATTGTGGCCAAACATTTTTTTAAACTTATTTTTATTCAGAATTGCACAAGTGTCACAGTACATGTTGTCTCACATAGTCATGAAGCAATGAGAAAAATGATATGGATTATCATGCATATCAGACTCCTATTTAAGCCAATCGCAACAACCCCAGGACTTATCTATACTTCCGGGCCTGGAGTAGCATTCTAAATCACATCTTCATGCTTAACATGCAGTACAATTCCCATGAAATGAGTTATATAGGTAAATTTACAACAGTAAGCAAAACAAACAAAAAACATGGCAGCGACAGGCAGTCAGGTGTTATTCCCTATAGAATCCTTGATCAGAGAGCTGGACTTGTGTCTATCTCCCCTGACTTCTGGGGCAGACCGCCGTCTCACCTGCGTATAGGGTCAACAGGAATGCAGGCGTGGGGTGTTAGTCTGGAATGGCTCTATCTGCCGACACAGGTATATGATCTATCTAATCCTCAATAATATCTCACAGGTACACATAGCCCCCTCCTATGTAGGTCCCCTCGACTCGTGCCTTGGGTCGCCAACTCAATCACATTCAGTGGTGCCAGCGAGCCCTGTCTCCCGTGTGCATACCAAAGTTCATAAACTTCACACTGTGTCAGTCAGACAGTCAAGAGACTAGCCTCTGGTGTCAACGTAGGCAAGGTGGATTTGGCTACTTGGGACAAAAGCATTGCTGCGTGATCCGGCCTATCATCTGGCAGCAGATTCGCCAACATTTCCTCCAAGCCTCTAAATCATGTTCTGCATTCTCATCAGTGCGAAGTAAACGCAGGGACGCTCCTCAGCCATGCCCCATTCACACAAGTCAGTCCTCCATTTATCCAACCGAGGGGGGTGTAGGGCGTGTCCAGTACATGGCAATGCAGTGTTTTGTTTTCAATGCGAGTAGAATAATTATTATGTATGGTTATATTTCATCACTGTGGGTTTTTGGGAGATATATGGGGGAAGAAAACACACACTGAGCATGTGGTACACACACATCGCATTGGACTTTTGGGTTATCGCGTTCGGTCCCAGTTGAGCACCTAGTCGTGGTAAAGAAAATGGCGAGTTGTGAGAAATGCAACATTCACAAAAAAATGGGCTTGAGTTCTTGTTAAAAATTTGGCGCACGAACGAATAGTGATGCAATATGAAATGTTTGTAATGTTTTTCATGGCGAGTTGATTTTTGTTTGCATTCAGATGTTATGTGGCACTTATGTGATTCTCCTCAAGTTGTAGTTCACCCTGAAGAAGGGCAACATGCCCGAAATAAAGTTTGGGAGTACCATTGAAATGTTGAACTATATGGGATCATGAACCTTCTGTGTCTCAGAGTAAAGCCTAGGGGCACTCGATGAACTGTGATGGAAACTGAGAGACAGGGATGTTTGGTCATAAAACTGGATTACCTGTGAAAAAAGTGGATTAAAAACAAGGATTAATTGTTTGGAACTTTGCTGGATGATTCGTTTTCTTTCAGCTGTGCATCTTGTGCTGGGATCCTGAAGAAGCTCCAGTTGTTTTTTCAATGCAATGTTTAGCCAGCTCAAGTCGCAATAGGGCAAATTTGTATCGCATATGGGTCCCAGGCTTGGAGACTGGGAGAACACCCAGAAGACAATGCTTAATTGACACTTCAACAGGTTCCCCTGTGACCTCCCGCAGCACACACAAGACTACTGTCCAGTATATCTGGAGTCAGGCACAATCCCAAGTTCTGTGTAGGAACGTTGCAGGCCCCATACCACATCGGGGGCATGTCGAGGAGTGTGCTGCATTAAATCTTGACAATCGTTGAGGTGCCAGATATGTACGAAGTAGATCATAAAATTGTGTAAGCTAAACGCGTGCATTACTGGCTTCTTCCTGGGCCTGTGCAAATGCTCTCCACCACTCCCCCTCCGCAAGTGGCACTGGCAGGTCTGCAAACCATCTATTTTGGGTTTTTGATACGTCAACCTTACAATCCACATTCAGGGCTTTATTGTGAGAAGGTGCCCTTTTTCTTGCATGGCATGCCCCCACTTTTTGCTGAATTGCTGATGTTCTTTGACTGAGTGTTCCCTGGGCTCCTCCTAATCAGGTACCCAGGGTCTATGTTCCTTCCCTAAAACTGCATTAAAGCCAAAACCCAATTGGTATCTCTGGCCACATGTCACTCACTGGTAAATGGTACCACAGGCACCAAGGGCACTGTGACCAGAGAAGGCCTCTAAGGGCTGCAGCACTTATTGTGCTACCCTTAGAGGCCCTGTACTCTGACACTCACACACTGCCTTTGCAGGCTGCATGTCTTGGTGCAGAACATAGTGAAGAGTCGACATGGCATACATCCCTGTGTGCCATGCCCACAAACCACTGCCCTGGCATACATCAGTCACCCCTATAGCTGGGTGCCCTCTGCCAGTGGTGAAGGTATAGGTGCATGAGCCCTGTACCCCTACAGTGCACAAGTCCATTCCTGGGCACTGTAAGTGCAGTGCTGCCATTAAGATTATATGGTGCTGGGAGTTTGTCATTACGAACTCCACAACACCATAATGGCTACACTGAAGACTGGAAGTTTGGTATCAAACTTGTCAGCACATTAAACCCACACTGATGCCAGTGTGGGATTTAATGTAAAATGCACAACAGAGGGCATCGTAGAGAAGCCCCCTGAAACTCGACCAACTTCTAGGGACGTGACTGAGTGTCTGCCTAGGCTGCCACCACCAGACATGTTTCTGGACCCCTTGGGTCGACAGCTGCTGCTCTCGGGGGCCTGAAACAATGCACATCCTGGGACAAGGTGCCAAGCTTGCATGCTGACTTTGTGAGCCTCTCCAGACCATTTGCCGCTTTCAGCAACTGGTCCCCACTGGTTCTACCCCCCACTTTGGGCGGGAGAACCGGCGGGAAAAACAAGTGAGGAAGAGAGGTGTGCCCACCTCTGCTAACGCCACCCCTCAGGTGGGGGAGGCGAGGTGAAGCACAACCTCGAGTCCCCGCCATCTTGAGGATGGGGGGACCCAGCAAACCAGGGACAGGCTCCTGCCCCCCTCCCACTGGCTGAATAGGGGTTGTACCCACTCCAGGGAAGGGACCCATTGGTCCCTGCCCTTTACCTACACGTAACACCCCTAAATTTAGTATTTAGGGGGCACCCTGAACCTTACTTCCTCAGATCCAGAAACGACAAGAATAGAAGATAAGAAGAAGGACCGAAGAGCCGTGCAGAGCTAACAAGAGGACGATGCCCACTGACTTGGCCCCAGCCCTACAGGCCTGTCTCCCCTCAAACCTGCTCCTTCAAAATCCTGGTGTGTCGTGCATCCAGCAATCTCAAAAACCCTGCGGGACCTGCCTGCCTTCACTTCCAAGACTGAATCTCCCTTGAAGACCGGACTTGTTCAAACTGCAGCTTCTGGTGCCAACCAGAGACCGCAAATCCAGCCCACTCTGCACCCGCCGAACCCGGCCTGAGCTCGAGTGAAAAAACACCACGAGGAGGTCACCCCGGCGATCTTGACCTGAGATCCGGTGACCCCTGACCTGCCTCAAGCCTCCAGACGACACCTGCAGCCTCAATCCAGAGGATCCCCCCTACCGCGACCACAGTGGGTAAAATAATCCAACATCCCAGGGCACCCCTGCACCAGACGCCCCACGGCATTGTGTGCCCAAACCGACGGTGCCTAACCAACCCACGATATCCCAAATTACCCCTCAAAGTCGTGGTCGCACCCAGAAGATCCTCGTCCCCGAGCCTGCAGTGTTTATTTGTACCGGAGGTTCTCCTTTGAAAACAACAGGGCACCCGACCTGAAAAACGCACCCTGCACCCGGCCGCCCTAGTGCCGCTGAGGGTGCACCTTTGGTGCTACTTTGGTCCCCAACCTGCCCTGAGCTAAACCCTAGGAGCTTTGCTCCCACGACCCCGTGGCCTGCTTGCCAGCAGCCACCAACCGGAGACCCCCTATCCTTCACAGGATAACATTGGGCCGCAACACTCTGCACCCGGCCGCCCTAGTGCCACTGAGGGTGCAATCTCAGTGCATCACTGACCCTGGGGGACCCCTGAGTCTAACCCCAGAACCTTAACTCCCACAGTTGTTTACCTACCTGCAAACCGATAACCTGTTTTTCTTCCATAGTATCACATTGACAATTTTCCTTCCAAAAATGTGTGGAGTTTTGAAAACTAAAAATATTCTTTAAAAATCTGATACAAAATAACCAAAACGTGTTTTCTCACCTGTTTGCAGGAAATGTCCCAGTGCTGAATCTGGGGTGGCGTAGTGGGCAAAAGAACGATGGATTTAACCCAGATCTTTTGACTGGGGGAGAATGTTTGCATTGTCAGCATTCCGTCCATCATTTGTTTGCTGTAACACTTTTCGCCCTAAATGGGATGGGTATGCCCAGATGTGGGTCCCTTGCTCACTGTGCCACTGGATTCAAGCTAGCCTGGCTGAAGAAGGGTGACATACCCTGAAACCGGTCCCAGGATGCTTGTTTCTGGTCCAGGGAGGACCTGGCCTAGCAGTTCGGTCTGGACTGTTCCCATGAGGCACAGGGTCAAGACTGATTTGCATATGGCTGGGTCCAAACTAGGGTGGCGTAGTGGGCAAAAGAACGATGGATTTAACCCAGATCTTTTGACTGGGGGAGAATGTTTGCATTGTCAGCATTCCGTCCATCATTTGTTTGCTGTAACACCAGTACTGAATCTAGGCATCCAGCACTGAGTTAGTAAAGTAATGTAAAAGTAACTTACCTGCAATTTGTTAAAAAAGCCTATTCATTTAAATGTACAGCTCCAAAAAGTTTCTAAATGTGGAGTTTTGAAATCTGAAAATATTCTTTAAAAATCGCACGAGTAACAAAAACGCATTTACTCACCTTTTTCCAGGAAATGTCCCAGTGCTGAATCTAGGCATCCAGCATTGAGTTAGAAAAAGTAACGTAAAAGTAACTTACCTGCAATTTGTTAAAAAAGCCTATACATTTCAATGTACTGTGTTTGCTGAGTGTTGCAATCTACTACATTAACTGTAAATCAAGTCAAGTACAATTTCTACTGCATTTTTGAACTGTATTCAATCAAGTAACTTATTACTGAAAAGTATTTAATGCTTACTTGTGCCAGGCTTGCTTGGTTCTAAAAATAAAACAACAGTATATTTTTTATACAAAAACAATTGGCCTAGAGTTCAGTTATTGAGTGTGTGAATTCATTTGCTGACTGAGTGTGTACATCAAATGCTTAACACTGTCCTCTGATACTGCCTTACTGCTCGACCAAGCTACCACAATTAGAGAGTAAGGCTCTATCTAACTTTAACCTCTGCCTACCTCTGGGGACACTTGGACTCTATACACATTATACCTCATTTTGGTGTAGTATATATAGAGCCAGTTTCTTACATTGGTGGATCAGCGGTGGGATACACAACTTGCATTTGTTGGACTACTTGGTTACCACCTGATCACACAACAGAACTCTCAAATTGAGTTTAGAATTCAGGTTTTTTCAAATTGGCATTCTTACCAAACTATTAAAAGTCTTGTTAGGGCCTTGCTTCAGTCCCTTTAAAATTATAGAGAATAAAAACTAACTATAGTCTAGGGTAGAGGGGTTAGAACTTTTTTATTAGAATGTCTCACGATAAGATTCCAGCTATTAGTGAAGATAACCAAGATGGCATACAGGACATGGTTGAGGAGCTTGACCTCACCTCTTACCTTCACCTATCTTTTCAGGAGTTAAGGTCCTTATGCAGAATTAAAAACATAGCCATGGGCCCACATCCAACCAAACAAAAGCTCCAGGAGATGTTGGCTGAGTATGCTAAGGCCCACCCTTCTGAGAATGGTGATGACCAACCAGAGGGGAAGGAGGTGAGGACGATGGAGATAGGTACCCACCTCCCCCACTTTCTAGGGAAGAAAGGGTCCCTGTACCCTTGCTTCCAAGTGTTAACCTCTGGGGACCTAGAGGCTACACAGGTGGTTCAGGTCCTGGTGAGGACATTGAGGGCAGCCTCAATGAGGACTACAGCCTTTTAGAAAGGCTGGCCAAAAGATTGGATTTAGAGTCCAGACTCCTGGCTCTGGAAAAAGAAAGAAAGGAGCTGGGGTTAGCACCCATCAATGGTGGCAGCATTCCAAATAAATAGGACAAAGAGCAATCTTATGATCCTAAAATCCCCAACGGGATTGTCCCTAAATTTGAGGAGGGTGATGACATCACTAAATGGTTTACAGCCTTTGAGAGGGCTTGTGACATGAGAAAGGTGAAGAAACCTCTCTGGGGGGCACTCCTGTGGGAACTGTTCTCTGATAACTGCAGAGACAAGCTTCTGACACTCTCTGGGCCAGATGCAGGGTCCTATGACCTCATGAAGAGAATTCTGAATGAGGGATTTGGACTCACAACTGAGGAGTACAGAATTAGATTCAGGCGGGCTCACAAAACCCAAAAAAGTCCTGGATTGATTTTGTAGACTACTCAGTAAAGACACTAGATGGTTGGTTAACTGGACACAATGTGCATGACTTTACTGGACTTTACAGTTTGTTTATGAAGGAACATATTTTAAGTAATTGCACAAATGAAAGGTTACATCAGCATTTGGTAGACCTAGGTCTAATTTCTCACCAAGAATTGGGAAAGAAGGCAGACCACTGGGTCAAGACTAGGGTGACTAAGACAACCACTGGGGGTGACCAAAAGAAAGGGGTTACAAAACCTCCCCAGGGGAAAGGTGGTGAGAATCCCCAAGATAAAAAGTCTGAGTCTTCCAAAGGGCCCCAAAAACCTGCACAGGGGGGTGGGTCCCAAACTACTCCCTATACTCCACAGCCCTATAGGGGTAAGAACTTTGATCCTGCAAAGGTCGGGTGTAACAACTGTAAGAAGTTGGGACACTTAACTGGAGACAAGGCTTTCCCTAGCAGGAAGGCCCCTAGTCCTACAGTTACAGCTACTCCTGGTGTAGCAAGTCTCCAGATGGGATCAACAGTGTGCCCAGAGCAAATCAGGTTGCACACTAAAGCAGTTCTAGTTTTAGAAGGGGGAGTTGAGTTTGCCACTGTAGCTGTGGCCACCCAACTTAAAGAAAAACTTACAGTACCCTTGGATTAATGGAACTAGGATAGAGGCTCTGAGGGATTAAAGGTGCCAGTGTCACTATGGTGAAAGACACACTGGTTTCCCCTGAGTAATATTTGATTGGGCGTACTTACCCAGTCACCAATGCTGACCGTGTTACCACTAATCATGCAATGGCTATGGTGACATTAGACTGGGGGGGGGGGGGTTACTGGCCTGAAACAGGTAGTGGTCTTCTCCAAAGCTACCAGCTGCATGTCTGCTTTGCAATGACCTGGAAACCTCAGCCTGGGCTGAGGTTGAACTAAAAACCCATGCAGCAATGCTGGATATCCCTGAATTGGTGTGTGTAAAAACAAGAGCACAGAGCAAACGGCAGGGTGAAAAAGTGTTGGAGCATGAAAGTATGGCCCAACCTACCAAGAGAAAAGGTAAGAAGACTGGGGAACCTGCTTCTGTTCAGCAAAAGGATCAGGTACCCTCTCCTCAGGGAGAGGACTTGGAGACCCCAGAGGGAACTGAGCCTATGGAGCTTGACCCTTACCAGGTTGAACTCTTAGGTCCTGGGGGACCCTCTAGGGAAGAGCTGTGCCAGAGGGCAGCAAGACTGTCCCACTCTTGAAAGCCTGAGGCAGCAAGCTGTTTCAGAAGCAAAGGGAGATGTCAGTGGTACCCACAGAGTCTATTGGGAAGAGGGATTACTGTACACTGAGGCAAGAGACCCCAATCCTGGAGCCTCCACATAAGTACAGGGAGTTCCTCCTAACTTTAGCTCATGGCATTCCCCTAGCTGGATATCTGGGCCAAACCAAAACTTGGGAAAGGCTAGTTAGCCACTTTTACTGGCCCCAGATGCACCAAAAGGTGAAGGAGTTTGTCAGCTCCTGTGTTATCTGTCAGGCCAGTGGCAAGACAGGTGGCCACTCAAAGCGCCCCCTGATATCATTGCCTGTGTTGGGGGTTCCCTTTGAGAGGGTAGGTGTGGACATAGTGGGTCCACTTGAACCTCCCACAGCCTCATGGAACAAATTCATACTAGTGGTAGTGGATCATGCTACTAGGTACCCTGAAGCAATTCCACTTAGGACAACTACAGCTCCAGCAGTAGCCAAGGCTCTCATTGGTGTCTCCCCCAGGGTAGGGTTTCCTAAGGAGGTGGTTTCAGACAGGTTCTAACTTCATGTCTGCTTACCTCAAACACATGTGGAAAGAGTGTGGAGTGCAGTACGTGTTTACTACACCCTATCACCCACAAACCAATGGCGTTTTTGAGAGATTCAACAAGCCATTGAAAGGTATGATTATGGGGCTCCCTGAGAAACTCAAAAGGAGATGGAATGTCCTCTTACCATGCCTGCTTTTCGCTTACAGAGAAGTGCCACAGAAGGGAGTAGGGTTTTTCCCCTTTGAACTTCTGTTTGGCCATTCTGTGAGG
Organism: Triturus cristatus; assembly: GCF_964204655.1. Lineage (NCBI taxonomy): Eukaryota > Metazoa > Chordata > Amphibia > Caudata > Salamandridae > Triturus > Triturus cristatus. The sequence goes on along the minus strand of NC_140591.1, from coordinate 1,432,493,860 downwards.
GGACCACTCTGTCTTGTAAAAGAGGCTTGGGAGAAGCCTCTCCAATAATATAAACAAGATATTGTGGACTATGTGCTTGGCCTAAGGTCCAGAATGGCTGAGTACATGGAAAAGGCATCCAAAAATCTTGATGCCAGCCAGGAGCTTCAGAAGCACTGGTATGACCAAAAAGCTGCACTGGTTGAATGTCAACCTGGGTAAAAGTTGTGGGTGTTGAAGCCAGTGGCACCAAGGGCACTCCAGGACAGATGGAGTGGCCCTTACCCTAGCCTAGAGAAAAAGAGTGAGGTCACCTACTTAGTTGACCTGGGCACAAGCAGGACACCCAAAAGGGTTATCCATGTGAACCGCCTAATGCTCTACAATGACAGGGCTGACATTACCATGCTGATGGTTACTGATGAGGAACAGGAAGCAGAGAGTGAACCTCTCCCTGACCTCCTCTCCTACAGCCCTAAAGAAGGGTCAGTAGATGGAGTTTTTTTTCTTTTTTAAAAATTTTATTAAATATTACTGCAACAAGAATACACACAGTACATAGACAAATCCTCAGATACAGGATGTGCAATCAATGGAAACATAAGCACATAAGCAGGAGGGCAACATAGCTAGCCCGAAGTTATTGCTGAGGTTTCTACGAACAGTTCAATTGCATGGACGGAGGCCCTTCATGGTATACATTCTACAGCATATCAAGTCCTCTGACAGATACAATACATATCGCTGCATAGTTGCTGGTGCCACTATCTCTCCAGGTTGATCAATGCAGTGGCCCTAGATATACAGTACCTGGCCTAACCCTGGGGACAGGGCACTCCACAGCCCATCCCTGCCCGCCATTGTTCCTCAAGGAGGTACCATCAAGTTACCCAGATTCCACAGCAGCACTGGGCTACAGGGGAGCGGATCTATCAACGCTGCTATCAGGCCAGTCAGGGGGGTATTCGCTAGCTCGGGTCTGCAGGTATTGTGTGAGGGGGGGCCCATATATCTCTAGGTTTTGAGATGGCGGGTAGTGTTTCCGCATATATGGTAAGGTACTCCTGACAATGCACCCGGGCAGCCAGCCATTCCTTAAATTTGGGGGCTCGCCCTCTACCCCATCTACAGGCCACTCTACGTTTCGCCAACAGCAACGAAATCGAGACATATCGGCGGTGCACCCTTGAAATCTGTCGAGTATAGCCCAATAGCGCAACTAAAGGGTCACATTCCAGCGGGAGGCCCGTCATCTCAGCAAGCGCTTCAAAAACCTGTCCCCAGTATTCCCGCACCCCCGGACACTCCCAGGCAAGATGCATGAACCCTGCCCCCATTCCACCGCATCTAACACAGCTGTCTGTGTCCTGCAGCCCAAAACGGCACATCTCGGCCAGGGTGCAGTACATACGCTGCAGAAATTTATAATGAATGATACGCAACCTGGCGCTCGCCGAGACCTCCGCTGTCTGCAAGCAGCAGTATCGCCATTGGTCATCCGTAATGTCCTTTTTCAAATCCGTCGTCCAGCGCATCCGCGATCTGTCAGTAGGGGTCTCACTGTCTGCTCTGATCGTGCAGTATATGCTGGACACCAAATGCCCGGGATTGTCACTCTGTAACATCTGATGTAATGGCTTCAGCATCTCCGGCTCCCGCGGAAAACTCGGGAGTATGGCCTGCATGCCCTGCCGCAGTCTCACATACAGAAACATTTCCAAGGGAGTATGCTGCACGTCACCAAAGAACTGAGCAGACGTGCAGAACACTCCACCCCGAAACAGGTCTCCCCAGGTTCGCCTTCCCACCCGAGTGCAGAGCTTTCTAAAGCCTGTCTCCTGCAGCAATGTCAGCTGAGAATGATATGTCAGAGGCAGGGCTGGGGAGTAAAGAGTCGAGGCCCCAGAGCTCTCATAATGTAGTGCCACGCGTCGACAGTGCACGTTATTGTATTCGACGCATCACTGCGACAGCGGGGGGGCCCATGTATCATTCCATCCAGGGGGATCGGGTCCGCCAACCAGTGTTCCGCCACCACCTGCGGCATACATGCCGGTGGATGCACCCAATAATAGGCGTAGTGGGCCTGGGCACATGCGTGGTATAGCTCGAGATCCGGGACGTCAAATCCTCCCGCCAGTGCAGGCCTGCTAAGTACCCTCCACTGGACCCGCGGCCTTCTACCACCCCAGAATAGTCTTATGAGCTCAGATCGCAGAGTTTTGAAGAAAAAACGCCCCGGATGATAGGGGATATTAGGAAATAGGTATAAAAATTGCGGCAGCACCACCATCTTAATCAGTGAGGCCCGACCTGCCATAGACAGGGGTAGTGCAATCCAGCGGGTGACATTGTCAGTGAGCTGAGTCATGGCAGTGCCGTAGTTGAGTCGGATCATCTCCTCCCTATCTCCCGAAATTTGAATCCCCAGGTATCTCAGGTCTGCATCACACCACTCCAGCGGATAGTCCAATGGGAATTGGACTGCTGCAGGCGTGAGGGGGAAAACATGCGACTTCCCCCAGTTAATATGAATACCAGATAGTTTCCCAAAGACTATGAATTCCCGTAGCAGAGGGTTGAGGTTAATCTGGGGGTCACGGACATAGAGGGTCAGGTCATCTGCGTACATTGATATCAATATTTGACGCAGGGGGCAACGGAGCGCTCTATCGTTATGGTGCTGCCTCAGTCTGCACGCCAAGGGTTCGATCGCAAGAGCAAATAGGAGGAGGGACAGCGGGCACCCTTGTCTAGTCCCTCTTGTAACAGGAAAGGCAGGCGAAACGCAGCCATTAATGAGCACTCTGGCAGTGGGTTGTCTGTATAGCAGCTGGATCCATGACACAAATCCCAGTGGAAACCCCATGCGAAGCAGAATGCTAAATAAATAATCCCATTCAACAGAGTCGAACGCTTTGGTAGCGTCCAGGAATACCGCAGCCAGCGGGAGCTCCGGCGATATATTTTGGAGAATCGAGCACAGCGTCCCCAGATTATGCGAGGTTGCCCTCCCAGGGATAAAGCCCGCCTGGTCCGGCAGGACCAGTTTGCTTATGAGGAGGAGAATCCGATTCGCTATAAGTTTGGCCAATATTTTGGTATCACAATTGAGGAGCGACAGCGGTCTATAGGAGGCGCACAGCTGTGGCTCCTTGCCAGGTTTTAATATGGACGTGATCAGGGCTTTCCGCATAGAGGGAGGAAGCATGCCACATAAAGTTCATTCAGTATGGGGCCATAGTATCCACATATGTTTTATAAAATTCGACAGGGATGACATCGAGGCCCGGTGCTCTGCCGGGTCTCTGCTGCATGATTGCTTCTCGAATCTCGTCTATTTCAAATGGGGCGCAAAGGAACTCTCTGTGGTGGTCTTCCAGCCATCCAAGCGCTACATATCCCAGGAACGTCTCGAATTTAAGGGGGTCCCTGCGTTGTGTCATATATAGTTCGGCATAATGGGCCACAAATATATCTTGCACCGCCCTTGAGTCCCTACACATCCCCCCATCCGCGTCCACAATTTCTAGGATATAATTGGAAAACCTAGGCGCCCGTATAGCGTCAGCTAGCGATTTACCCGGGCGGTCCCCCTCCCCATATCGCCGAGCTCTCCAATATTTCCCCAAGAACTTGGACTCCCTATCAGCCGTATCTACATATACCGATAGCTTGTCCCTGAACTCTGCATGCGCCGCTCCCTCGGTTTCCTGAGTCATCCGCAGCTCCAGTGCCTTCAGCTCTGCTTCTAATCGCTGGAGCCTTCTACGCATATCTCGAAGCACTCCGAAGCTTTTCGACATGCATACACCTCTAATCGTAACTTTGAATGCTTCCCACAGAATCTCCACCGAGTCCACTGTGCCCCTATTTCTCTGAAAAAAAAGCCCAATCTCCTCCTCCAATTCGGCATGAAACACCGCATCCAGCAGCGCGGTAGGCTGCATTCTCCACGACCTCTGCAGTCCACCTCCTCCCACCAAGTCAAGCTCAAGATGCACCGGCGAGTGATCCGAATATGTGCGCGGCAGATGGCTAACTCTGCAAATGCATGGTCCTAACCCTCTAGATGTTAGACAGTAATCTATCCGAGCCCAGGATGCCACACTTGATACAAAATGCGTGCCCTCCATGGACCGTGGATGCATGTGCCGCCAGGTGTCCAGCTGTCTACCCTCCTCCATGATCTCACTCATCGTGGCCTGTGTGCGATTGTAGTGGTGTGGCAGCGCTGTCGATCTATCCATGGTAGGGACAAAGGCAACATTAAAATCCTCTCCCTAAATGATATGCGTGGTGCCCAATGCCATTATTTTGCCCCAAAGGACAGTGAAGAAGTCTGGTGTATCGGTATTCGGACCATAGCAGCTCACCAACATGAAGGTATCCAATCCCAGTCTCCCCCATACTATCGCATATCTGCCCTGCGGGTCTACCAACTCCCCCTGCGGCGCGAAGGGCGTATGACGTTTAACTAGGATGGCAACCCCTCTAGCATAGGACGAGTAGGAAGAAAAAAGCCTGTAAGTCGCCCTTTTCCCAGCAAATGTATTACCATTTTGTGGAGCACAATGTGTTTCCTGCAACAGTGCGATACTGATCTCATGTCGATCCAGATAAGAGAGTATCTGCCTCTTTTTCTAGGGTCTCCCATCCCCCTCACATTCCAGGAGAGAATCCCTATGCAATTATCGGGCGTCCTACCTTTCATTCTCTATATTATCTGTTGCCAATGCCCTCCACAGTTCCCTGAGTGCGTCCCTGTCTATGGTTGTATCAGTGCGCATTCGTCTATCTAGTAGCATCTGAATGAGTGCTAGAACATTCCCACTACCCATCCCCCTACCCCCCTCCCACTGAAGCATCCCAACCATGCCAGTACCTCCGTTCCCACCCCCCCTCCCTTTCCCAAACTGAGACACTCTACAGCCCCTAAGATACGGCAACTAAGTGTCAAACAAATTCTACAGAACCAAAAGTAGCCCTGAGGGTGATCTCCCAACTGGGGTGCGACATTAGGTGGCCCACAAGTTCCCTCTACTTCCCGAGGGACATGCAAAGACGTGCCATATATCCCCAGAAAGGCAAGGGTTTCCGGCATGTTCGTAGAAGTTTCTCCAGAGTCAGGTCCGCTGCTCTGCGTGGTGTGGGAAAGTGGTTCAACATATAGTACAAGGCTGCCACTAGGGTGGGGTATGACACGCATATCGACTTTGATTGTTAACCTCCTACGAATACATCGTCAGTCACTCAATCAATGTCCGAAGTGGTGGGCGACCGGGACTCTGTAGTAGTTCGTTCCCCTGCATTGCGGCGCCTCAATTGTTTTAAAAAGTCCTCAGCTTGCTGTGGCTTAGTGAAGAAGGATTGCTTGCCCTGGTGACTAATACGGAGCCGAGCCGGGTACAGCAAAGCATAGTCAATTTGTGCCTGTCGGAGCTTTTGTTTCACTGGGAGAAATTTTCTTCTATCTTCCTGCACCGACGCAGTGAAGTCCGGATATATAGTGAAGGTTACACCTTCATACTGAAGCTGCTTCTTCTCTCGTGCCATCCTGAGAGCTACGTCCCGATCTCTGTAATTGAGCAGCCGTGCGATGACAGGTCGCGGCGGGCCGCCCACCGGTGGTCTGGGGCCCAATGAACGGTGCGCTCGCTCCACTACAAACTGGGATCAAAAGGAGTCCGCCCCGATTGTCGCCAACAGCAGCCGCTCCACATAGAGTTCCATCCTTCCTGTATTTGTAGTTTCAGGAATACCCAGGAGGCGGAGGTTATTGCGGCGACTTCTGGCTTCCATGTCTTCGCTCTTAGCAGCAATAACTTTCAGGAGTTTGTCCATTTGTGTCATTGTGTGCTGCATGCGCGTCGCTGCGTCCTCTGAGTCCGAGATGCGCGTTTCCGCCTCCTTGAGTCTATCTTTATGTCCATCTAGCTTGCGCACAATATTGTCCATGCGTGTGTTCATGTCGTCCATTTTCCCGGCAATTGAGGCTATTCCCTGTCGCACCTCCATGAGAATAGATTTCATGTCCATGTCCGGTTCCCGCGAGGAGTCGCGGGCGCCCGCTGTCACAGGCTCGGCCCCACCCTCCGGACTCAGCTTAGCATTTTTTTTCGACTCAAATTGGAGCCGGGGTTGGCGGGATCTGTCTTCCCCATCGCGTCGGGCCGCGGAGCAAGCCCCACCAGACTGCAGGAGAATACCAGCAGCTCCCCCATTCAGCAATCAGACGTCCACAGTGGCAGCTGCACTGATCCCCACCGCAAGCAGTGCGTCCTGGGTGCTCTCTCTGCGGCGGACACCCCCCGCAGTCGTCAGGTTCAGTCTCGACCACGCGGCGCGGCGATCTCCACGCTGCTAGCGCTGTTCAGATACCCTGAGCCATGTTCCAGCAGCGTTCCACCGTTGCGTAAGGCCCCCAGCCAGGGATATATCTTGCCAGTCAGTCTTTAATTGCCCCGCGCAGCAAGGTGTCGCGCAGGCCGCTCCCACTGTCCACTCCAAGGTCTCCGCGGGGCAGTTCGCGCCTTATAGATCTCAAGGCCCTCGGGGCTATGTCGCAAAGCCCCCGCCAGCAGCCGCTCCGCAGCCCTCCCGCAACCACCGTATCCACACAAGCAATGTCGCGCAACCAGTTCCCAGGCTCAGCGCAGTCCCGTCCCACCAGGCGTTACTGTCCTTGCATGCGACAGCGTCCGATGTCGTGTGGCGCCTCCAGGATAGTAGGCAGATAGTACGCAAAGCACTTATGGTGATTGATTCAGCGCCTGTACTCACACAGCGGGAGGTAGCGCTCTCGGTTGCCTCTCGTCTTGGCACCCGCGGCGTCACAGGATCTCTGTTACCCCAGCTTCCATGCACCTCAGCGTCCCATGGCGTATAGCGCTCCACCACCTCACCCCTATGCAGAGTCAGGAGCCTACCGTGTTCCGGGCAGCTCCGCAGCGCCAGTGCCAGCGATCCGCCGCCGCCCCCGCTCAGGCAATGCCGCTCCCAGCTCCCCGGCGTTGTCGCAAGGTCGCACACTCCTCTGTGTCTCGCAGCTCCACCTCCGGACAACTTCAGGGGCCCATCGAGTCCCAGGCAGCCTCACGATGTCGGGGCAGTAGATCGACCGCCGCCGATCCTCCGGCGTCCCCGCTTGCAGCTCTGGGCAGCTCCGGTGATCACATCGCCCGGCCTATCCAGGCTCTAGCTGCGCTGAAAGCTGTCCGCTCAGGCTCTGCTCAAAGCCCCCAGCCGTATCTCTCTACCTTCCGCTGTTTGAGCCGTCGCTCAGGCTCAGTGCCGGCCAGTCCACTGTGCTTTGGCGCGTCCGTGCCGACTCAGCTGCAGTACTGCGCCCTCAGTGGCCTGCACGCCTCGTGGGCGCATCGGCCTGTAGTGATTGTGACGTGCCCGGCACAGACCTCCACCAGTCAGGCACCCTGCTCCGGTCGGGGATGTTTCCTCCACCAGTAGCCGCCACGTTGCTCCGTCAACCACAGGACTCGCCAGTATTAGATAGCGGGCAGTTCTTCACCGATGCCAGACGTTTGCAGAGCATACCCGCCCGTGAAGAAGGATTATTAGGCGGATTGTGTTGCCGGACTGCGGGAGCTTCACCCGAAGGCAGTCATTCCGCAAGTGCGCCACCTAGCGCCCCCCCCCAGGGTCAGTAGATGGAGTTGTCTTTTCAGACACCCTCTCTGCCCATCAGCAGACTGACTGCAAGCAAGTCTTGCAGCAGTATGCTAAGCTCTTTTCTTTGTCCCCAGGTCTGACAAACTGCTGTACCCATGATGTGGACACCGGGGACAGTGCATCTGTCAAAAACAAAATCTATCGACAGTCAGACCAAGTCAAGGAAAGCATCAGAGCTGAAGCAGCAAGATGCTGGGAGTTAGGGGTTATTGAACCCTCTGAGAACCCCTGGGCTAGCCCAGTGGTTCTGGTCCCCAAACCTCATTCACAGCGTGGAAAGAGAGAAATTAGGTTCTGTGTGGACTATAGAGGGCTCAACTCTGTCACCAAGACAGATGCTCACCCTATCCCAAGAGCAGATGAGTTGATAGATAAATTGGGGGCAGCCACATTTCTAAGTACCTTTGACTTAACTGCAGGGTACTGGCAATTGGCATGGCCTGAGGAGCAAAAGAGAAAACAGCATTCTCCACATCTGATGGGCACTAGCAGTTCACTGTTCTGCCCTTTGGTTTAAAGAATGCCCCTGCCACCTTCCAGAGGTTGGTGAATCAAGTCCTTGCTGGATTGAAGTCCTAGAGTGCAGCTTATCTTGATGATATTGCTGTCTTTAGGTCCACCTGGCAGGATCACCTGTTCCACCCTGGGAAGGTTTTAAAAGCCCTGCAAACTGCAGGTCTAACTATCAAGGCATCCAAATACCAGATAGGGCAGGGCACAGTGGTGTACTTGGGCCACCTTGTTGGTGGAGGCCAGGAACAGCCCTTACAGCCCAAGATACAGGCCACCCGGGACTGGTCAGCTCCAACCACCCAGACCCAATTCAGGGCCTTCCTTGACTTGACTGGGTACTACAGGAGGTTTGTGAAGGGCTATGGGTCCATTGTGACTCCCCTCACAGAATTCACCTCCAAGAAAATGCCCCAAAAGGTTAACTGGCTTTTGACACCCTGAAAGAAGCAATGTGCTCAGCACCAATCCTGAAGGCACCAGATTATGCCAAGCAGTTCATAGTGCAGACTGATGTCTCTGAGCTAGGGATAGGAGCGGTCCTATCCCAGACCAATGATAAAGGCCAAGACCAACCTGTTGCTTTTATAAGCGGAAGGCTTCTCAACAGGGAGCAGCGTTGGAGTGCCATTGAGAGGGAGGCCTTTGCTGTGGTTTGGTCCCTGAAGAAGTTGAGACCATACTTGTTTGGTACTCACTTCCTAGTACAAAATGATCACAGACCTCTCAGATGGCTAATGCAAATGAAAGGGGGAAATCCAAAACTGTTGAGGTGGTCCATCTCCCTACAGGGAATGGCCTTAGAAGTAGAACACAGACCTGGGACAGCCCATGCCAAAGCATATGGACTTTCCAGGTTCTTCCACTTAGACAATGAAGACTCTCCAGGGCAAGGTTAGTCTCATCATCTTTCATTTGGGGCGGGGGGTTGTGTGAGACAGTGCCCGCTTTCTTGCATGGTATGGCCCCCACTTTTTGCTGAATTGCTGAAGTTCTTTGACTGAGTGTGCCCTGGGCCCCTGCTAATCAGGTACCCAGGGCCTATGTTCCTTCCCTAAAACTGCATTGAAGCCTAAACCTAATTGGCTTCTCTGGCTACATGTCAGCCCCTGGTAAAGAGTACCACAGGTACCCAGGGCACTGTGACCAGGGAAGGCCTCTAAGGGGTGCAGCACTTATTGTGCCACCCTGTACCCTGACACTCACACACTGCCTTTGCAGGCTGCGTGACTTGGTGCAGAACAAAGTGAAGAGTCGACATGGCACTCATCCCTGTGTGCCATGCCCACAAACCACTGCCCTGACATACATCAGTCATCCCTCGAGCTGGGTGAATTCTGCCAGTGGTGAGGGTACAGGTGCATGAGCCCTGTACCCCTACAGTTCCCAATTCCATTCCTGGGCACTGTAAGTGCAGTGCTGCCATTAAGAGTATATGGTGCTGGGAGTTTGCAATTACCGACTCCACAACACCATAATGGCTACACTGAAGACTGGGAAGCTTGGTATCAAACTTCTCAGCACATTAAACCCACACTGATGCCAATGTGGGATTTAATGTAAAATGCACAACAAAGGGCATCTTAGAGATGCCCCCTGAAACACGACCAACTTCTAGTGACCTGACTGAGTGGCTGCCTAGGCTGCCATGACCAGACATGTTCCTGGACCCCTGGGTCGAGAGCTGCTGCTCTCCGGGGCCTGAAACAATGCACATCCTGGGAAGAGGTGCCAAGCCTCCTCCCCCAGGCTGGGCAGGGTTCACGAAGGGGAAGCTTCAAAGCCATGCCGCCTTTGTGAGCCTCTCCAGACCATTTGTTGCTTTCAGCAACTGGTCCCCACTGGTTCTACCCCCCACTTTGGGCGGGAGAACCGGCGGAAAAACAAGTGAGGAAGAGAGGTGTGCCCACCTCTGCCAACTCCACCCCTCAGTGAGGTGAAGCACAACCTCGAGTCCCCGCCATCTTGAGGATGGGGGGACCCAGCCTACCAGGGATAGGCTCCTGCCCCCCTCCCACTGGAGAGTGGCAGAATAGGGGGTGTACCCACCCCAGGGAAGGGACCCATTGGTCCCTGCCCTTTACCTACCTGTAACGCCCCTATATTTAGTATTTAGGGGGCACCCAGAACCTTACTTTCTCAGATCCAGAAACAACAAGAAAAGAAGGTAAGAAGAAGGACCGAAGAGCCGTGCAGAGCTAACAAGAGGACAACACCCACTGACTTGGCCCCAGCCCTACAGGCCTGTGTCCCCTCAAATCTGCTCCTGCCAAATCCCGGTGTCTCCTTACCAGCAACCTCAAAAACCCCAGAGGACCTGCCTGCCTTCACTTCCAAGACTGAATCACCCGTAAACACCGGACTTGTTCAAACTGCAGCTTCTGGTGCTAACCAGAGATTGCAAATCCAGCCCACTCTGCACCCACCGAATACGGCCCGAGCTCGAGTGGAAAAAACACCACGAGGAGGTCATCCCGGCAATCCTGATCCGAAATCCAGCGACCCCTGACCTGCCTCAAGCCTCCAGACGACGCCTGCAGCCTCAATCCAGAGGATCCCCCCTACCGCGAGCAGAGCGGGTAAGAAAATCCGATGTCACAAGGCACCCCTACACCCGACGCCCCATGGCCTTGTGTGCCCAAACCGATGGTGCCTAACCAACCCACGACATCCCAACTTACCCCTCGAAGTGGTGGTCGCACTCAGAAGATCCTCGTCCCCGAGCCTGCAGTGTTTCTTTGTACCAAAGGTTCTCCATTGAAAACAACAGGGCACCCAACCTGAAAACAGCACCCTGCACCCGGCCGCCCTAGTGCCGGTGCACCTTTGGTGCTACTTTGGTCCCCAACTTGCCCTGAGCTAAGCCCTAGAAGCTTTACTTCCACGACCCCGTGGCCTACTTGCCAGCAGCCACCAACCGGAGACCCCCTATCCTTCACAGGATAACATTGGACCTCAAAACTCTGCACCCGGCCACCCTAGTGCCGCTGAGGGTGCAATCTCAGTGCATAACTGACCATGGGGGACCCCTGAGTCTAACCCCAGAACCTTAACTCCCTCAGTCGATTACCTACCTGCAAACTGATAACCTGTTTTTCCTCCTTAGGATAACATTCACAAATTTCCTTCCAAAAAAGTGTGGAGTTTTGAAATCTGATAATATTCTTTAAAAATCGCACGAATAACAAAAACGTATTTTCTCACCTTTTTCCAGGAAATGTCCCAGTGCTGAATCTAGGCATCCAGCACTGAGTTAGAAAAAGTAAGGTAAAAGTAACTTACCTGCAATTTGTTGAAAAAGCCTATACATTTCAATGTACTGTGTTTGCTGAGTGTTGCAATCTACTACATTAACTGTAAATCAAGTCAAGTACAATTTCTACAGCATTTTCGAACTGTATTAAATCAAGTAACTTATTACTGAAAAGTATTTAATGCTTACCTGTGCCAGGCTTGCTTGGTTCTAAAAATAAAACAACAGTATATCTTTTATACAAAAACAATTGGCCTAGAGTTCAGTTATTGAGTATGTGAATTCATTTGCTGACTGAGTGTGTACATCAAATGCTTAACACTGTCCTCTCATACTGCCTTACTGCTCGACCAAGCTACCACAATTAGAGAGTAAGGTTCTATCTAACTTTAACCTCTGCCTATCTCTGGGGACACTTTGACTCTATACACACCATACCTCATTTTGGTGTAGTATATATAGATCCAGTTTCTTACATGTATATATGTGGGAAATCAGTCCCCTGGAGGAGCCCGGGTCAAGCATTAACACCATAGTATTTGATTCCTCAGGTTCCTCCGGGAAGATAGTCCATACCTCACGAGGTGTGTGCGATATATCAGCATATTGCAAGAAGTGACCCTCTGGTACTTGATAACAGACCTTCGCATCTGCAAAAGAAAGCAAAACCCCATTGAGGTACGGGTCCCACGCCTCCACACATCCCCCCTCATGCCCCCTCGCGAGGTCCATCACTGTTTGTATTTGACAGAAGCCGTGGAGCCAACGGATTGGGAGCAAACCTGCATACGGGACCCTAAGTAGGACCAGGGCGACCACCCGCTCCCAGGCTCCTGCGACCTGACGAACCACGAATGGCCAACCCGACGGAGTCTGTGAAGCCATCATGAGGTATCTCAGGAGCTCCACCTCTGAGCCCCAACCAGCTAATAACTCCTTGTCAGTGTTCGGTCCCTCGGCGCACCACTGCGCAGCATATTGTAATAATCCTGCAAGATAATAGAGGCCGAGGTCTTGAAGTCCCAGGCCCCCGATTCCATATCTAACTTCAGCACCTCTGACTTCACCCTGCTGAGTTTCCTGGCCCATACCAGGGAAATCAGGAGGCTATTTAGGGGGGCAAAAGTAGTCATTGGGATACAGCAGAAGGAGTTCTGGAGAGCGTAGAGGCAGTGGGGAAGCAGAACCATCTTGGCTAGGCCACCTGCCCCCTAACAGAGAGGGGAAGGCAATTCCAGAACCGAATAGATGCCTCTAAGCCGCCAATGACCACTCCCATGTTCAAGGCATATTGGGCCTCAGCGGTGTGGGCAACCTGTAGTCCGAAATAGTGAAAGTGGTCGCATTTCCATCAAAACTCCGTAGCAGGGAGGGCCAAAGTCTCCTTTCAAACCAAGTCCACCAGCAGGAATATAACCGAATTCTGCCCGTTAACATGTAGCCCCGAAACTGCACCGAACGAGGACAACACGCGTAAGAGTGCAGGTACTGCCCTCTCCGGGTGACGAACATAGAGCAGCGTGTTGTCTGCATATAGGGAGATGACATGGGTGCAGCCACCCACAGAGATGCCCCAACTGGCCATATCTCATTGCAGACGGATCGCTAATGGTTTCATTGCCAGAGCGAAGAGGAGCCCCACTTTAAAATACCTTCAGAGATCACACCGACACTACGAAAACGGGCCATCGGTTGACAATAAAGGAGACTGACCCAAGAGATAAACTCTTGGCTCAGACCCATCTTCCCAAAGACTTCCCACAGGTAATCCCCTAGTAGGGTTTCAAATGCTTTTTCGATATCCAAAGCAACCACCGCCACCCGCACATCAACATCTGCCACCGAATGCAGCACATGAGAAAGTCTTCGCAAGTTCATATGTGTCCCTCTACCCGGCATAAACCCACATTGGTCTTCATTGACCAAATGTGTCACCACCCTGCATAAAAGCATTGCCCATGCCTTTGGTATCGCTTAGCTAATATTTTTGCATCTACTCCCAGCATGGATAAAGGCTGGTAGGAGCCAGGTTCAATTGGGTCCTTGACTGGATTAGGGAGCATAACAATCTACGTTTCCCACATAGATGGCGGCAGAATCCCCACCTGCCTTGCCTCTTGTAGGGCCTCTAGCAAACGGGGGAGCAAGGGGTCAGTGAATGTCTGGGACCATCCGGACCCGGGGTCTTGCAATGTGCCATATTCTGCACTACTTCCTGTAAATTCTCAAGTCGGAGCGCTTCCCCAAAGCCGTCTCACTGGGCCTCTGCAAGGCACAGAAGCGGTAAGTCATCTCAGCTGGGTATACATGTGAGCCCTCTTTATACACCGCTGCCAAATGGTCACACATTAGGGAATAGACACCAACCTGCATGGAACCGCCGGTAACCAGAAGAAGCGCGCTTTGCAAAGAAATACGGAGCCAACACATTTGGCATAAATATACAACAACAATGTTGATTTAACTTTGCCTATGATACGGGTTGACGGACATAAGAATCCGATCGTTATTTACAATATTGGGGACGTACTCACGATCGTACTTTTACGCATACCTTTCAGCAACTTGGAAAGGTTATATACCTTTTTTACATGAACGTTTGTACCTCTTGGAAGGCAACACTGGTGAATTTTGTGGAGTCCGTTTCCTAAAAAATCTATGCCCTGACGAAGTTCGTAAAGAACGAAACGCGTTGGCTGAGTTTGATCTTTCTGGGATTTGAATAAGAATAAAGGAACATCCATTGAGATATTTGAAAAGACTTTTCCTTGAGTGCACCGTCCTTTTGTAAAAAGAAGTTTGTATATCTGGTTTTCCAGTAGAGCATAAGTGCGGCTTGCTCTGGACGTTTTGTTTGCACCAACTAAGAAATTGCATTTTGAACTGGGATCTGGTGTGCTTAACATTGGTCAGCCGTACGGTCCTTTTGTTCACACCAACCTGCATGGAGGTTAAGTGCCCACCAGGGTGTTTGAGAGTCAATATTATCGGGGCCATTCCCGCTTCAGCAACCACGCCAGAAGTCTCCTAGACTTGTTGCCCTCCCAATGTACAACTGGCGATATTTGTGTCTGGTCAGGCAATGCAATCTGTCCTATATTTCTCCCATTCTACGCTGGGACTGCAGTAGAGCCTCACTCTGTGGCTCCGTCGTGGCCCCCTACCCTGCAGTCCGGCCAGTACATCGTCTGCATCAGTAAGCTCCCTCTCCAAGAAGTCTCCTCATACTACCCACTATGGACATGCATAGCCTCGCATCACCACCTTTAGTGCATCCCATTCCATTTCCCTACTAGGAGTGGATAACCAGTTAGTATCAAAATACCCGGTAGTCATCTCTCTGAGTTCCTCTCGGAACAGAATGTCTTTAAGGGTCTCTGGATGTAGGCGCCAAAGGGGGACTCTCGGCCTGCTACCTCTCACCCCCATCCCATCAGCATGGGGGCGTGGTCTAATAGGAAGCGCCCCAACGTGCACGTCTGTATGGCGGCAGACTCTGCCTCATCAGAAACCAAGAATCAGTTGAGCCTACTATAAATGGTGTGTGTGGGCGTGTAACATGTGTAGCCTTGTTCTCCATGGTGTGTCGCATGCCTTACATCAATGCTGTGCAAATGGTCCATCACTCCCCAAAGAGAATCTGTCATGTTAGGTTTAGTGTGTGGTTTCGGAGGGTGCCTATACAGAGTTCCATCCAACATGCAATTAAAATCACCTGCCCAAAATATAGGCACTCCAACATATGGAAGCAATTGTTTCTCCGATACTAAATAGAACCCACCATCATCCACGTTCGAGGAATGATATTCAGCAGACAAACCTCCACTCCATCCAGCAATCCATGCACCAAGATATATCTTGCCTCTATATCCGCTGTGTAACCTCTAACTCGGAACCGAAACTGCGGGCCACCCAAACTACTACTCCCCGGGCATAGGTGGAATCATTGGTCGAGAACATCTCACCTCTCAACTTTCTATGAAGTTTCAGAGTCTTTGAGTCCGATAGGTGTGTCTCCTGCAGCAGTGCCACATGAGTCCCATGTCTACGGAGAAACGTTTGCTCTCTGTATCATTTTACAAAAGAATTGAGCCCTCACATTCCATATTATGAATTTAAAGTGACTCATCCCTCTGTTCCGTGGCTCTCCTAAACCCCTTCATACATGCAGCCCGCCTTCGCTGCAGGCAAAAACTATAACAATAATAAACTCATCCCCCCACCTACTGGGTAAACACAGCAATAACAGTTCATGTCTCCCCAACCATCTTCTATGCCCACAGATCCCACCCTAGAACCCAAAACCAATCAACACTCTTTACCGACCCCTATCACACAACAATGGGGGAAAGTAAGCAATAGGCAACATCAAAGCCAATGTGCAATCATCACCTCTCATACAACAATAGGGGAAGATAAGCAATAAGCAACATCTATGGCAACCTACATGTGAGAAGTTGGCCTGGTATATGCTGTCCACTAATTATAGTGGGCACCTTGCACCATTCCAAACAACCCCTTTTTGATGATAGGTTAAAGACAACCTTTATTGAAAGCTATCCTAGTGGTAGCTATGAAGAGCAGCCTTCAGGCTAAGTCTTGAAGGAATGTAAATCAGCTTGTTTTACCAGGCTATAATCTCTTGAATGACCAAATGAAAGGGAACCACACCAGTTATATATATAAAACATATGTATTTATTTCTAAACACACCCTACTAGTCTCTTTATGAGGCTAGAGGTCCAAACACACAAGTTACACTTCAATTATTACAGTAAAATAGCATACATACACGTCAGGCCCTAGGGGCGAGCCAAACCATATACTAAAATAGTGGTATAAAACCACAACTTAATTAGACACAAGGCCTAGAGCCTGTAGAATCGCTGGGACCCCAAGGAACCACCCAAGGTAGTGACACAGGGGACCCACGAGGGCCGTGTGCAGTGTGAGAACACAGCTGCGAGCTCCCGTTAGCTTCTATGGGGAAAGTTCCGGTTAATTTTTAAAGATTAGGAACACTTAGAAATAAGTCAGGACCAAACACTTTTGGACTTAGGAAGTTCTAGGGTCAACACCCACGGGAGCACTGGAGTACTGGAGTTACCTCACCCAGGGAAGCCGGGTGCAGAGGTGTCAAATGGTGTCGGGTCGCGTCATCGTTTTCAATGGGAGCTGGCAAAGAAGTTCTGCTGCCGGGAAGATGCCAAGTGTCCGAAGAGATCCAAGCCTGGATCGTAGTCAAGAAGAACCTGAAAGCAGAGGGGACAGAGTCTGGGTCGCTTGCCAGTGACCAGGGACTCAATAGACGAATGCCCACCGATGTCGGGTGTTTCAGGTGAAGAAGGTGAAGCTTGACTCTTCAGCCACAAGGACCCGGAGGCGTCAAGGATGACCAGGAGCTGGATCCGAGCTGTCCCACGAAGGATGTCGAGTGCTGCAGCGTCGGTGCCCGGATTGGACACAAGAAGCATTGGCAACAGCAACCCGTGCAGAAAGGAAAAAGATGCTTCTGTGCAGACCAGCAAGGTCTGAGGGACTCACCACTTGGTAGGGAGTCAGGGCACGTCTGGAGCAACCAGGGAAGCCCAAGGGAAATCAAAGTTACCTTCACAGGGACCAACCAGTCGACGAACCAGGGATCGCGAAGGGACCTCAAGAGGAATCACAAAATGGCGGCCCACGGGTCACTCGGGGTGACTAGGCTGACAATCTTCGGTGGATTTTCTGCTCGAGGTAGGGTTACAGGTAACCAAAAGCACGAGACGTCGAGAAGTCAATGAACTTGCAAAAGTGCACGGTGACCAGGAGTTCCGGTTCCACGTTACTCACAAGGGCTGCGGATCTCAGCTTTGCTGGGGACTCGGGTCGGCCTCTGAGAAGTCTGGAAATCCTCTTCCTGTGTTGCAAAGTCTTCGGCGTTCGGCGGGAGCTTCGGAGATGCAGACCGGCAATTGCTTCATTGGTGCCTGCCAAGCAGGGGAGTCACTCCTTGACCCCAAGGGAGATTTCTTCCGTCCTCTAGTCTTGAGTAGAGAGTCGAAGTTCCAGGATTCAGTTGCAGAGTTTCGTCCAGGGATATCTAAAGTCCTGTTGCCAGCGGTTCCTTACTTATACCTAAGAAAGGGGTTGGACTAACTCAGGGGACCCACCTATGGGAGGGTTTGGAAAGAGGGGTGGCTACACCCATTTCCTTTATCCAGTTTCGCGCCAGAGCAGGGCCTGGATGCCCCTGAACCGGTTTGAGCTGGACTATGCACAGGGACACCAAATGTGCCCCCAGTGCAGGTCTTCAAAGCACTCCGAGAGTGCTCTCATGCAGCCCCAATACACATCAGCCTGTCTGGGAGGTGGTTACACCTCCCTGTGACATGAAACCTATTGTCCAGGCCTCCCCTGCCGGAGTTTCGGTCAGTAGCAGGAGGCCAGACCTATGTCTGTTGCTGCAGCATCCATTTTGTGATGCCAGGGCTCTGTTAAGTTGGTACCGGGTATACCGGTGCTGCCATTTCTCTCCCTCTAGAAGGGTGGATCATATTCTCACATCAGGAATTGATGTGGGCGTATGATTCCAAGGTGTTTGACACGAAACACGACATGTTTCCGTGCAGTCAGTCCAAAGTTAGCATTAACAGTTTTAGATATAATGCACTTAAGAGTATATGGTCAGTCTGCACTACTGACAACCCCGTAGAAGAGATTCCGAAGGCTGCCGAGGGGCTCAGCTCATGCCTGGGCACCCTCCCACATATAACTAAGCACCCTGCCTTCAGGATTGATAAGGCCTGCCATAGGGGTGACTGATAGTTCTATGTGCAGTGATAGATGAGATATAGTGAACCTATATCTCAGTAAGGGGTGCATGCACCACCTTACTCAGGCTGCAGTAGCAGATCCGTGGTGTCATTTTGGAGGGCTTTCCAGGGGTGGCATAATACTTGCTTCAGCCCCTGGTGGGCCTCTGGGGTACCTATGCCCTAGGTACATAGTATACCACATACTAGGGACTTAGAAGGGCACCTCAGAATCCAATCTGTGATGTAACTAAAGTACATGAAATCAATTTAGAGAGGAAGCAGCTAGGCTGGGGCCCTGAATAGCAGGGTCCCAGCCAGACTAAAGTCGAAAAATAGTGTTACAGGAGCAAAAAGTGGGGGTAACCATGTGAAGCAGATCCTACTCTCCTACACTACAGTCAACACAAGTCCCCACCCAGGCAAGCAATAGACTATGGTCTGTACCACTGTCCTACTCCCAGACGCAACACATTAAATCTGCAAGATTTACAGTGCCAGGCTGAGGAGGTGCACCGTCAGCGGTCACCCTGCAGCGAGCCCCAGTCACACCTTCCTACCCCTAGACACTCCACTTACACGAACACACACCTAGTCATATACCAGTCACCCTCTATCACACAACCATCACTTTAGCCTCAAGAGTGCTAAAAAGGAAAAAAAAGATAAGGATTGGTAGAAGAGGATAAACAGTTACAAGTTGCGGGGGGAGGGGGAAGCCCGCCCATATCTTGCTAGTGCCCATCCTGCTTATAAAACGCGTGGCCCAGAGACTCATCTTCAAACACACATTTGGATACCAGTCGTCATGCGCTCTCCACAGCAGGAACTAAACGCATGGTCCCCCCATGCCAACAATCAACAGAAAGCTCATGTAGCCCATTATTTCTCCAATTATTCAGGGGTCGGAAGTTTGGGGGGTTTCCTCCACAGCATCACCCATACTCGTGTCAGAGTTAGAGGTTGTGACCTCCCCAACAGCGCTCTCGCCGCTTCACGTTCAGCCTGTAGCAGTGATGGATTCACTCGAAGTGGCCATCGCCCCTTGCCGTCCGAGGCCAGACGTTCCAGGTCCAAGGAACCATCCTGGAGTACCAACACTTGCTAGGAGGAACGGGAGGCACACCTGCCCACTGACCCCATCTACTCACCCTCCATGATCTCCGTGCACCTGGGGCCCACCCATCCGTCCCACTGGTGGCCAAAGTCCGCCCCTCTCCCCGCACCTCCAGCCAATCCCAGGTAGCCTCCGGGGTAGTGAAAAAATGAGTGCGCTCTCCATGAATGACCTTCAGTTCGGCAGGATAGAGGGGCATTTACTGCAGGTCCATCGCCCTCAGCTTCTGTTTCACTCCTCCAAAGGACGCTCTCTGTTGTTGTACCAAATGCATGTAGTCTGGGAAGATACGGCAGACAGATCAGTGAGGGCTGTCTTCAGGGTAGAGACCTCACCCTGCAGCTTAGACACATTTTGTTCAGTGGCTAGGGACCTCTCTACCACTGTGCGGAAGTCAACTCGTAAGAGTCCATCAACACAGAGTCTATTTTGACCTGCACAGCCGCACTCAAGTCCTCCATAGCCATAAGTATGCCATAAGTATTTGAGCCTCAGTCGGATCCGTATGCGTACTTTTGACCTCCAGAAGAGATATTCACATAGAGCATCTGTCCTCAGCGTTCCCCCTGCACCGTATACTGGTCTATTATAGTCTGCTGTGCTCCCATCTGCAGTCTGTTCTTACCCTTGGCAACTCACTCCAGAGTGAAGAGTAGTTTACAGTACAACAGATTTATAGAGTGTGGGTCACCGCGGGCCTCCTGTCACCAGGCCGGGCAGATGCAAGACGTGCCCCCACGAGCCCACAGCAGAGGGAGCAGAATTGGACCAGACACAGCCCACTCCAGTAATCCCCTGGGGAGCGACCAGCAATTTCCATCAAGATCCTCGTGGGGGGCAGTCCTGGGGCAGAGCAAGGGGGAGGAGGGAGCAGGTCATACCCCAGTGACCCAATAGCAGTAATACCAGGTAGGTAAGGGCCCAATCTTCCACCTGGTCAGTAGTGGCAATGGGCAATCCACAGTACCCAGGAGGCATTTTGTAAAGCAATGAGGAGCAGTTCCTCCGGGAGCGCCACACAAGAGAAAGTCGTTAAAGCAAAGGGTAAACCCACTAATCACTGGGACCTGGGTAATCGAGCAGTATAAGGGAGAAAGGGTCCCAGGATATACAGACTTATTAAAAGCTGACACAAGAGCAATCACAAAAGAATACAAAAAAAAATACAAAAAGAATGCTGCCAAAGTGTTATTTAATCACACTTTGGGAAAGTACACATTTGCTAATAAATACAATAAATTTTGATCAAATAGTGCGGGGTGCCAAGGAAGGGAAAAGGGGGATAGTGATTTGAGTGAGGTATGGGGGGTAAGTGACATATAAATTATAAAAACGTCACAATTCAATTGCAAGGCAGAACAATTTCAAGCCATAACATCCAGATCAAATTCATTGGATTGAATAATAGGATTATTTACAACAACCATGTACAAGCAAGAACACAGTGTACATTACACTGTTGGAAGTACTGGCAATGGAGTATTGTCGACGTTTCGACCCCTGGACATAGGTAGGTAAGTCGGCTCCTTACTAACGGGGTCTTCTTCAGGACAGAGACAGTGTGACAAGGGGAGTGGCACCCAAATCGAGGGTGAACAAGTTATCAATAACTTCTTGGCGTCAGAAGGCGCAGGGGCTGGTAAGCTCCCGATGGGGGTAGAGTGAGTGACACTTAATTGGCAATGTCGGATAAGTCGGGGAAACTAATATCTCCCGAATCAGAAGCCATGGCGTATTCTCAGTGGCGACAGTGAAATTAATCACAGAAGAATCCAGTCTCGTAGGAAGCGGCGGCACTCACTGTCCTCGTGGTTCGTTGGGAAATCAAAAACTTATCCGACATTGCCAATTAAGTGTCACGTCGACAATACTCCATTGCCAGTACTTTTGTGATTGCTCTTGTGTCAGCTTTTAATAAGTCTGTATATCCTGGGACCCTTTCTCCCTTATACACAAGAGAAAGTCAGCAGCAACCCGCTAATGTCCCTAAAGATGCCTCAGTACTGGTCTTCCTATCAGTAGGCTCACGGGTCACGCAGCACGGGACTGGCGGTCTGCACTTTCAGTGTCAATGCCCCCACCGCCGTCGCAGTAACAGCCGATGACTCCGGTATGGCTCCTGGCAGCCATCCAGGAGCCCCAAGCTCGATGTCCTTGTGGCCACCCAGGCAGCGATCCAGCTACGCGGCTCACACCAGAGGCCCTCAGCCTGAAATGTACTGTACGCTGACAGCGTTCAGGCAGGCAGGCCACCCAAGTCCCACCAGTGCTTCCAGGAAGTTCAGAGGGCCATAGAACGCCCCCCACAGGTGCACCGTGTACTCTGCTGGGTCCCCGGTGGACCCCCTACCTCGAGGTCTGCAAGGCATTGGGGCGAGACAGTGGGGCCTATCAAGCCGGCACCGTCACAGCACACAGTAGTGCCAGCAATGAGGCCTCCGTGCCTCCACTAGGCCCTGCACTCCTCTTGTGGGTCCAGGGATCCAGGCGCATCTGACCGCTATGTGCCCGCTCCATCAGCGAATCATCAATCCTCAGGCAGCAGGCCCTGGGCTCCTCAGTCGGGCGTCCAATCCCCGTTGGGCTCCTGGCCTCCGTCTGCCAGGGAAGGTGCCTCCGATGAGGGTCGCCGCTCAGTCGACCACTTGGTCGGCCTCCATGCAGGCACCAGGCACAATGGGCAGGGTGGGTTCGTCTCCGCATCGGCACCCCACCGCGATTATCCCGTCCCAGCAGCCGACAGCAGCCATCCGGTGCAGGCATGGCCGGGTCTCCTCAATGGGCACCAGGCCTCAGCTAGGCCCCGTTCTCAAGGTGGAAGAGTAGGGCATCATCCACTCCAAGCTGCACTGACATAGCCCCGTCTTCACCATGATCAGGTGAAGTGCAGTAGGATGGGCAGGAGAATGCAGGATTCCTAATAAGCTGGCTGCAGAGCTCCTTAAAACGAGTCCGCTGGACCGCCATCTTGGACACATCCCCGTGGCCAAACATCAACCATTTATTTACACTAACTATATACATGCATTTCCACAGATCACAGCTGGGACGTGTCAAGAACAAGCCGAAGGAGCTACTGACAGTGAGGTGGTCATTGAGGTCACAAGACCACCATCCCCTCAACCCATCAACCCAACTCCAACTGGCAAGAGAGCCACCATCTCACCACTGGCAGAGTTTGAGGACAATGATGAGGGACAGTCGCAGAGCAGGTGCCCCACAACATCCGAGACCAGGACACAGCGAAAGCGCAGAGGCCAAACCTCAGTAGTCCATCCAGAGACTGTGTCAGATGACATGTCGGATGCACATCCTGTGTATGGTGCCCTAGAGAGGTCAATAATCTCCACTTAGTGCCTGCTGACAAAACAGATATACACTGCCAGTAGGCAACTGCAACACATGTCTAAGTCACTTCAGAATATGGAGAATGGGCAGGAATGGTGGTTAGCAGCAATGGAACTGGAGCACTGTGTGCAGAGACAGAAGCAAAGGCAGCCCCTGGCAAGGTCAGATACATTAATCTGTTCCATCAACTGGCTGGCAGTCACAACAACAATGCTGACAAAACAGACTGTGAGTATGCAGACCAGAACCTTTGAATCCCCAACATCCTATCCCCATCTGAGAGCAAAGAAGGCTCTAGTCTCAGTGGCATATCCCTTCAGGAAGCATGCAGTACTAGGCGTTCACGCCGTCAGATGTCTGGCAATGATATGTCCACAGTCCCACAACCCAGTGTTGCAGACAAAGCACCAAACACCAGAGGCTGTAAAAAGGGAATCTCTATACACTCAGTGTAATTGGTTGCCTTTGTTTTGTTTGCCATTTTTAACTTTGTTGTTATTTTTTAAACAATGTACAGGGCCGGACTGGCTACCGGGTGTTTTGGTGTGCTGCCAAGCTGGGGCTGATTTCGTTGATGGGGACCTGCGTGTGCTTAAAACAATTTGTTTTGCTTTGTTTATTTAGAAGCACACGCAGGTCCCAATCAACGAAATCAGCCCCCACCGCAGTGAAATCAGCCCCCAGCTCGGCAGCACACCAAAACGCCCTGACAGTGTAACATCCAAAAGGATGCAGTTGATGCTTGCTTGCAACAATGTTGTAACCACCTGAATAAAAGGTGGTAACTCAGTTATGCACCAAGCATTGCCCTCATCTGTGATGCCCCATTTTTAGGATGTTTGAAAATCTCTTACCTCAGAAATAGTTGTTGTTTATCTCTGGGCATTGTGCACGTTCCTCTGCTGCATGTGTATCCTTCTGCTGCACCTGTAGTGGGGGTAATTCATCACCAGAATCAGACTCAGGCTCTATGGAGATGTCGTACAGACCCTTCCACATTGTGATATTGTGCAGTATGGCCCATGTGGTGATGATCTGACAGCATGTATCAGGTCTGTACAGTAGTGCCCCACGGTCTTATTGAGGCAGTGAAACTAGGACTTCAGGATCCCAAATTTCTTCTCTATGATGGAGCCTGTTGCCCTGTGTGCCCTGTTGTACTGCCTTTCACTTCTTGTCCTTGGAGTCAGGTATGATGTGAGTATTCAGGGATATAAGGCATATGCACTGTCACCATAGGAGCCTAAGAAGGTAAACTATTAGGCCCCAATAAACACACCGTCCGGGCCACTGTACGCATTGAGTCTGTGAATCGCTTACCTAGTAGAAAACCATCACAAAATTCACCCTGTGCCAGTTGGTGATATATTCCACTGTGGGGGAACATGAATGAGTCGTGGGTGCTGCCTGGGAATCTGGCCACAAGGTCTGTTATGAGGCAGGAGGCATCACACACTACCTGCACATTGGGTGAGCGATCTTTTTCTGTTCTAGGATATGTATTCAGTTGCGGAGGGGGGCATATGGCAATATGTGTGCCATCAACACAGCCAATGACATTAGTAAACTGTGCTATCCTGTGAGTTTAGTTTGTTGCAATGATTGAGGGGTATTGGGGAATGATATATAGTGGTTGACTTTGCTCACCATGATGTCCAGAAACCTGTGAAGGAACCTTGGACAGGACACTTTCTGACAACCCCCTGGCAATGCTATGACCCCCTGGTAACTGCCAGAGGCTAAGAGGTGTAGGCAACACAATATCTGCACATGTGGTGGGATTGCGTTTTTTTCTGAGTGTTAGAGCCTGTAGCTTAGGTTGTAACTCAACAATGAAATAAAGTATCACCTGACTACTGGGTCTGTACCTATCATGAATCTCCTCTCTCTGTCCAAACAGGGTGACCCTCACCCTAAATATCCTCTAAAGTCTCCCCCTCCTTCTCTGCCTCATAGCCACAATCCTCATCCTCCTTGCTAGAACCTACAAAACTGCCATTGTGAAAGAGCCTGATGCATTTTGGGTGCCTTTTTATAGTTGCACCTGGTTACCACCTGATCTGATTCAATGGTAATTGCATTTCCTAAATGGCCATTTTGTGACTAGTCACAATTTGGAAATCCATTGTACATGTGCTTTGCAATCTTACTAGGCAGGAATCGCATTTTGCACCACCGCAAATGCCTTTCATACATTCTGGCGTGACATTTTGTATTTCTTAACTGCCCGAAATAGCAATTCGCACTGTTAGGAAATGAAAAATGCCCTTGTACATATGCACCAAAGAGTGGTCATGTTCGAGGCTGCTGATACCATCTGGTACCCTGGTAACATTAGGGATTCAGATGGGGCACTGTGAGCTAGCTAGGAACCAGGAAAATATCTTCTGATGGTATATGTGAACTGAGTTACAATATTTTGATACCTATGTTGTCCAGATACACGGTCCTACTTAATTCATAGGAACTGTATAACTATACCCCTATACTAGGGACTTACAAGCAAATTAAATGTGCCAATTTGGTGCAAGCCAATTTTACCATGTTTATAGGAGAGAACATAAGCACTGTAGCACTGTCCTAAAAGCCAACGAAAACGGGTTCAGAAAACAGGAGGGTTGAAGGCAAAATGTTTGGGGTAACACTGAAGAGAGGGCCAAGTCCACAGTAAATAAGAACTGTGGATACTGTTCAAGGTACGTATATTTATTATGTATGTGTATACTGCGGCTGCCACCATCTCTTAGCTGGGTGGCGCGACTAACACCGCTCTTCCATCCAGGATATATAAAAACCGTGCTTAATTAGTAAAAATTTAAGTGCCAGGGCCCCTCTCAGGAGGACACTGCAGCTTGCACCACCCATTGCCCATGTCAGATCTGCTAAAGGCAGTGACAACACAACACATCTACTAACATCACACTCCTACAACTGCGACAATTCAAACTATTCCAAGCTTTCGGAAGTATAACACTGGCCTGGACAAATGGTATTATGAATTTTTAATGTCTTTAGAACTATTAAATAATGTTGCTATGCTCACATTAAAAAGAAACTAAAAGCGCCACCATGTGGTGGAATGCCAGACGTACTGGTGTTGCAAATTAAATATCAGTGTTGAGCATTGGAAAACATGGCTCAAATTAAGCACTGTAAAATCATGTGAGAAACAGCATTCGTGGCTTTACACTGCGAACATCTATTTGGCACACTACCACCTTCACCGCTTGTATGCCAGCTGGATAATGGGTGACAGAACCAGTCGCGGCCACGCACGTGGGGGGGGGGAGGGTGCAGTGGGATTCGCGCGGGGGGATCGGAATGGAATTTAAAAAAAAGTTCTCACCTCGAGCCTGGTCCCATGTCTTCTCTGCTCCTGCTCTTCGGTTTCGGACAGGAACGGGAAGCATGCAGCCAGACTCCCTCACCCAGTAGCGAAACGAAACTTGAAGAGGCCCCCCTGCAAGGTACATGGAGGGGCCCCCTCCAAACTCAATCAGGCAGTGGCAGCTGGTGGATTTAGAAAGTGGTGAGGTGTAAACAACGTTTTTGATTTTGACTAAGCAAGACAGAAAAGAGACTGAGATAAATTGCTAGGCCATTCCCTTTAAGTTCACTAATCGCGTCTGATGGGGAGGGTGAATGTTGAAGGCAATGTTGCCTAGTGGGTATAGCTGCTATTCACACAACACTAGGAAGCAGTTTTGAATCTCGGAAAATCTCCTTGTGCCAAAAAATGGTGAAGGTCACTTATGTCCTTCAGCAAGATTCGCTCTCTATAAAATTGCTTTTGCATAGGTCTTTTATGTATTGGTCTTTAATCAGTAAAATGGACACTGAAAGGGGTGTGATATATTGGTGTACTGAAATGTCTTAGTCACAAGTTACAAGATTGTTGTGTTGGCTAGTGGTATGCTGAAGTGAGTTAAGGCAAGAGTGTCCTGGTGGAGTATGGTGAGATGTATTAAGTGATGCTGTTGACCATGTCTCGGCAGTGTTGAGTCATGTGCCTAAGTGTAAAGGCAGGTGGTGTTCTAGATGTGGAGTTTGTGTGATATGCTGTGACCTGGGTTATATGCCATGGAATATTGTGGTGCGGTAAGAAGAGAAGGCATAGTAGGGACCAGGGATGAAGTAGCCGGTGTGTATTATTTGGAGACTGAGTTTTAGTGGTGGCGTGTTGTTGAGTAAGTGATGGTCTAGAACAGGTGTGGATAGTGAGCAGGAGAGGGAGCAGCAGGAGAGAGAGAATGAGAAAGAGATGAATCCACAGTAGAGAGTGTATAAGCCAAATGCAGAAATATCGTATGGTTATGTGAGGTGAGATTAAAGGAAATGGTATAGTGTTGGGTGTATTGTTGTGTGGAAAGTTGTGATGTCGACTTCTGATGTGGAAGATGGCCAGGAGCCATGTATAATAGTTGGTGGTGGGGGAATTGGGGAGTGTGGGAGAGAGACAGGGGCCCATGACAAATGAGTTTGAGAATGCACACTTTCCCTTAAACATTTAATCCTTGTATCTGATTCTAATGGTGCGTGCAAACAGTTCCTGTGACCCGTGATCCAGCGGATTACCAGCTTGGGTTACTCACACACCATATACTCACCTGGGCCCATAAACATTCATACAAATAAGCTAGTAGTACAGCCGGAGTCAATTTTGTTTTACCTGCAAGATTTTGTTATCTTTACCCAAATCTTACCAAACCAATCTCCTTGACAATAAATTTCCTCTGGTCAATGAATCTAGTAGCTATTAGAATAAGTAGAAATAACATTTAAGGATTCCTTCAATAACCACAGACTCAAAGAGTTTTAAAAGTTTTATCTAATCAAAATTTTGGGAGTCAAAAATCAAATACATGTTAACATCGGGTTCATTCAGGAAAGAAATCAAGTTTAGTTCAATATAAGTCTCATTAAAATATCGTGATGACAGTACCTGAAGAGGGAGAAAACAGAGAGCAGGTACAAGGACAGATTTCACGGAATTATTTTTACCCAAGATGTTAGATGAACCCAACTCCTTGAAGATGAGTCAGGTGGAGTCCACCAGGACGGGTGGAAGACAAAGGATCAGGACAGGTTCAGGGCCGGGAAGGTGACCTCTTCTAAGTGCAACGGCAGCGTTGCACCCCTCTCTGGCACTACTCTCCTCAATTTTCTTCCGCGACTCCCCTTTTAGATGATTGGATTATTGATTAGTATTTCGGTCTCACGAGCAGGGTCTCTGGCATCTGAAGGTATGAGACAGCGTCTCGGACAGAGTCTGTGGTAGCATCTGTGTCGGGACTGTGACATCTAACTAACTAACCTTCCTCAATTATACTATTCTGTGTTCATGCACCACCCCCAAATGTTTCAATACCGTGAAATCCCCTATTTCTGATTGGACAAGCCAAGGAGGTGAGTTCATCACACTATGCTAAATGTAATATTTTACTTTAGGTTCATTGTTCAATGTTCCCGCCCTTAATTTACTTTCCCAAGCTTTATTCCCACCCGCATTTCACATTATGATCAATACATTGTATATAATTTGTTCAATTTTGCTTCCTCTGTCCGGGTCGATGGGTTAGGTTCCCAAGAGATTCTTGGCAGCTTGACCTTGGCTGGGTTTCAACGGTGTCATCATTGTTCCAGGCAGGGTTGAGTGCGCTTGCGCATGGGTCAGGTGGGGTAGGGATTTCAGTCACCCTCTTAGGCCCAAATACAAACTAATAATAAAATCAGAGAAAGACATGTTAGAATACGAAAATAAATGAATTCACTGTATACCACTTATCACTACTCTAATCCCATTTATTTATATATATCTTTCGCATTAGCAATTTAGTAAAACTTGCAAGGTTTAGTTTAAGTAAAGCATGCGCATTAACATGTGAGCTACCAGCGGACATTTTAGAAACTATTGCGCAGCTGCAAAGGTTTCCCTCTAAGCATAGAAAACGTCATACTACATAGATGCAGTAGACGCATGCGCAGTGAAATTCCCGCGTTTTGTCGCCCATTTTTAGTGACACTCGGATTACTGGTTAGTAATACACATAGGCAAGCATCCCCTAGATACAATATATTGTGTGTAATGCAATATTAGTATTTACAAACAAATTGATTACGGTATTGTAAGTTATTTGAGATGATTGCATCTGAGCAAGTTTCTTCTTTATGAAACCTTGCTCCTTCAATCCCCTTTCTGATGTCATTATATTCCATCACCAATTTCTACTACTTATTCAGATGCCAACTTTAGCACTTTTCCATTTCTATTTCTTCTTCAACTCTTAAATTTCTTTCTTTTTCCCTTTTGTGCTGTAAACCCTTTATTCTTTTGTAAAAATCTCCCTTTATTTCTTCCAGCTGTATTTCTTAGTATTTTCTCTTCTTTCCCTTTTCATTCACACCATACTCCTTCCGTTTCTTGCAACATTTGTGCCAAAACATAATTGCTATAACTAATAATGTTATTCCCATTATTGGCATTATTATTTGACCTAAAATACCTTTTCCTATATTAGAAAACCAAATACCTATAGTAGAAATGCTATTTGTTAATTTCTTCCATATACTTCCAACTTCCAGTGGTTTCAAATTTTCTTCAAATTTTGTAATATTTTTAATATATCCTCCAATTTCAACACTTTTATCAGGAATGTAAGTGCAACAATGTTGTGCTTTCAACATTTTACAGACTCCGCCGTCTTTTGCCAATAATATATCAAGAGCAAGTCTATTTTGCAAAACCATGGATCTAATCGCAACCAATTCTGTATTGATCATTAAGAACCCTCCAGCAGTGTAAGTAGATAACTGATCCACTACTGTAGAAAGCTGACAAATTTTACGAGAATTCAGAATTACTCCCACTGAAGGTATCAATGCACCGAAAATGTCACCTACTATTTCAGAAAAACTAGCTCTTTTTATACGTGTTAGTTCTTTTGCGTCTTCATTGCTTCCAGTGATTCTTTTCACATGATACACTTTCGGAAAAATTATTCCAAAATAGCAACTCCCGTACCAATGATCAGGCAATCTGAAATAAGCTTTATTGCCACATACATAATAAATTCCAGGAAATATTGGATCTGTTCCACCTTTTAATCCCCATCCCCCAATAATCAAGAAATTATGCTCACATTCACTGGAACCAATAAACACATTCTTATATTCAGTCTTTAATCTATGGAGGCAGATCTTCCCTTTCTTTTCAAAGTCCAAGGTCAGAGCAGCATGAGTCTTGCCCGTTTTATAAATTTCATCTTTCTCAGCCCACTGAGGTATCTGTGGTTTCGGTTCAGAAGCCCTTCTATGGAAATCCTATCTCCTTTGCTCAACTAAATTCAAAAATATATTTTCTTCTTCATGTAATTTACATGTTAAATTGTGCTTATGTGCTTCAGCTATATCTATTGCTTTCATAGTTAGAAAATATTCACCCATGAATTGTGAGTCTCTAGTACTAAGGACTGGGTTCATTTTTTTTCGCATAGGAACCTCGGAAAAAATCACATCTACATTAGAATAATAATATTGTAGTTATCCTGTTCTATAAAATAAACGTGCTAAAACATTACAAGAGATACCATATGTTAATGGAATATGATGATATTTCACCCCTTCTGCTACTGATGCCGGTAACTTCATACACACATAACAATCACTAACTTCCATAGTGTCCACGTAGTGCACTAATAATTTTGTATATACATTTAAAGCAGTGTCATTATCTGTCACAGTGTGTGATATGTCTAACTCATCTGGTGCTTCTAAATCGATTTTGTCTCGTCTTGTCTTATTCTCATCTGGTGGTTCTAAGGCTACCCTATTTCTTTTAATGTTAGCTACTCTTTCATGTGAGTGCATGTTATTCTTTTCAACTGTATCCATTATATAAGGAATGGCAACTGTTAGTGCTAGCCAAGTTATAAGTACAAAAATATGCTACATATGCAAATTCTACAACATTTCTTTACACAATTTTGTTTCGGTTTTCCAGCAGCTCTATTGTCAGCCATTTTTCTTTTGGATAAGAAGATTTTCTCTTCTTCAATTTGTAATTTTTATCTGCGATGGTATCTTGGAGTAAACAATTTTCTTACAGGTTAGTCTCACTTCTTTGTCAATTTGCTCTGCATTTAATTCTTCATCACTTCCTTCATTTATTTCCAGATTCTCGAAGTCTTCAAGAATAACGTACGTCCATTCGGGACCTTTGAATTTATTGTTCAGTATTTTCAATCTTGTGCTTCTTCGTTTTGGATTTTCCCTTGATTGTTCAGTCTGACTAGATATCTCGTTTACTTGGTCCGGTTCCTCATTTATTGTTTCGAGTCGGTATCTCACTCTCTTGATAACACTAGGCCGATTATCGCCTTTTCTGATTCTTTTGGCTTGCACTGCACTTTCACTTTCTTCAAATGTTCTTTTATTTTCATTGGTTAGTGGCACAACTTGGTTATTTTTGTTTTCAGAATCTCTCTCTATCTGACCTTGTCCAGGGCCTATTGCCTTAGTATCAATTGCCTGGATGCGTTCTTCTTCCTTAATCTGACCCTGTTCAGGTTTTGTTTCAATTTGTTTTTCTTTTCCTGTCTGGTCCTGATCAGGTCTTACTGCTCTTTGGCTTTCTGCCACCCGAATGCGTTCTTCTAAGCCTATCAGTCCCTCCTCAGACTCAGGAGCTGTGGTTTCAGTGTCTTCCGTCTGAGTAGATTGTTCTCTCCTTGACTGGTCCTGCTCAGGTTCCCTAACTGTTGTATTCTCACTTACCTGAGCGCGTTCTTCTACTTCTATCTGGTCCTCACTCTTTTCCCCGACTAACTAATCTGGTTTGGCTTCTTGTTCTTACAATTACTTCCGGTATTTCTACTATTGGGATCCAATCATCCTGACTGGTGCTCGGTTGTTCTTGGTCAGCTACTTCAGGATCTGTTATTCTGGATCCTTCAGCTGTACAACCTTCAGCATCCCCAACTGCTTGAGTCAGTTGAAGTCCCTCTTTGTCAGGTGCTGGTACTCTTTTAGTATGGCTTGCATGAATCCAATTAGGCAAACCCGCACATTTCACTGCTGTCGTTGTAACCAATATAACCTGATGTGGTTTTTCCCACCTTGCTGCTAGGCACGATTCTCGAGTGTGATTCTTCACAACTACCCAGTCGCCGGGGTTCAGATCATGAGCTTGGTTCGGCTGCCTGGCGACTGCGTCTTCTCCAACCTGGGGAGAGATAGAATGCACTTGGCCAGCCAACTCTTTGCAATACTCAAGCACCAAGTCATCAGATATTTTCAACGGCTTGTGTCCTGGTATGCAAGCTTGTCTCATTGCTCTTCCCATGAGAATTTCATGGGGACTCAATCCGGTATTCTTATCTAGAATACTTCTGAGCCCCATCAGAACAAAAGGTAAAGCATCAGGCCAGTCCAGTGGGGTGGATGCACACACTTTTTCCAATCTTGACTTATTTGTGCCATTCACTTGTTCTACCACTCCAGAAGCCTCTGGGCGGTATGTGCAGTGTAGTGTTTGTTCAATTTTAAATGCTTCACAAATTAATTGAATTATTTCATTATTAAAATGAGACCCTCTGTCTGATTCAATAGTTACTGGAAAACCGAATCTAGGAATGAGTTCTCTCAATAGAAGTTTGGCCACTGTCAAGCTGTCATTTCTTCCGGTTGGATATGCTTCCACCCATTTTGAAAATAAGCAAACTATGACAAGTACATATTTCAATCCTCGACAAACAGGCAACTGAATGAAATCTATTTGAAGCCTTACAAATGGACCTTCTGCTTTTCCAATTCTTCCCATACTGACTATGGTTTTCTTGCCTGGATTCATTTGTTGACAGGTTAAGCATCTCTGGCAAAGACTCTCCGCTACATTCCTGAACTTTGCATTAAACCAATCCTGTCTGAAAAGTCTAATCATTGCATCTCTGCCTATGTGGGTGTCTCCATGATACATCCTAGCCATCGGCGCAAGCATACTTTCTGGCAGTACTGGCCTGCCATCCAAATAGACCCATACACCATCTTCCACCCTTCTCTGACAACCAATGTTTCCCCACTCCTCTCTTTCTCTTGTTTCCACCTCATCTTGTAGTTCTCTTACTTTTTTCCATGTTTCTAATCCTGAAAGTAGCATAAGTTGGCAGCTGAATCCACATGTTTCAATTTTCTTGTTTACTGCTATTTTATATTTGGCGCAGTGTTGGGCAACCTGGTCAGCATATCGGTTACCTGCCATCCCATGGTCATTTCCTGACTGATGTGCAGCACACTTGACCACTACCACTTCTTTTGGCAATTGTGTTGCCTCAAGCAATTCTTTCACAAAATTTCCATTTTTAATGGGAGACCCTGAAGAAGTCAGGAAGGCTCGCTACATCCAAAGCTGGCCAAAGTCATGCACAACCCCCTAACCAAACTGACTTTCAGTGTAAATGGTCACTCTCCAATTTTTCCCATTTTTGCAAGCTTTAATTAAAGCTATCAATTCGGCTACTTGTGCAGACTTGACTCCTGGTAAATAGGATGCTTCGACTATTCCTGCCAATGTACACACAGCATAAGCAGCACTTAGTCCACCTTCCTCATGGCGCATACACGAGCCATCTACAAAGAGCTCATGTTCAGCATTCTCCAACGGCTCCTCCTGTATTGGTGGACGAGGTTTGGTACTGAGTTCTGTCACGTCAAGACATTCATGTTCGACTTCATCCTTCACCTCTTTATTGTATGGATCTGGTAACAAGGTAGCTGGGTTAAGAACAGTACATCTGACTATGGTCATGTTTTCAGCCCCTAGTATAATTCTCTCGTATTTTGTCATTCTACTAGGTGTAAGATACTGAGTTTGGGTTCTTGTTAAAAGAATTACACCTGAATGAGGGACGTACACTTTTACAGGGTGTCCCATCACAATGGACTCGCTCTATTCCAGACTAATGCACGTTACAGCCACAGCTTTTCGGCAACCAGGCAATGCAGATGCTACAGGGTTCAAGGTAGCAGAGAAATATGCCACAGGATGTCACATTAGACCATGTCTCCATCAAGATCCTCGTGGGGGGCAGTCCTGGGGCAGAGCAAGGGGGAGGAGGGAGCAGGTCATACCCCAGTGACCCAACAGCAGTAATACCAGGTAGGTAAGGGCCCAATCTTCCACCTGGTCAGTAGTGGCAATGGGCAATCCACAGTACCCAGGAGGCATTTTGTAAAGCAATGAGGAGCAGTTCCTCCGGGAGCGCCACACAAGAGAAAGTCAGCAGCAACCCGCTAATGTCCCTAAAGATGCCTCAGTACTGGTCTTCCTATCAGTAGGCTCACGGGTCACGCAGCACGGGACTGGCGGTCTGCACTTCCAGTGTCAATGCCCCCACCGCCGTCGCAGTAACAGCCGATGACTCCGGTATGGCTCCTGGCAGCCATCCAGGAGCCCCAAGCTCGATGTCCTTGTGGCCACCCAGGCAGCGATCCAGCTACGCGGCTCACACCAGAGGCCCTCAGCCTGAAATGTACTGTACGCTGACAGCGTTCAGGCAGGCAGGCCACCCAAGTCCCACCAGTGCTTCCAGGAAGTTCAGAGGGCCATAGAACGCCCCCCACAGGTGCACCGTGTACTCTGCTGGGTCCCCGGTGGACCCCCTACCTCGAGGTCTGCAAGGCATTGGGGCGAGACAGTGGGGCCTATCAAGCCGGCACCATCACAGCACACAGTAGTGCCAGCAATGAGGCCTCCGTGCCTCCACTAGGCCCTGCACTCCTCTTGTGGGTCCAGAGATCCAGGCGCATCTGACCGCTATGTGCCCACTCCATCAGCGAATCATCAATCCTCAGGCAGCAGGCCCTGGGCTCCTCAGTCGGGCGTCCAATCCCCGTTGGGCTCCTGGCCTCCGTCTGCCAGGGAAGGTGCCTCCGATGCGGGTCGCTGCTCAGTCGACCACTTGGTCGGCCTCCATGCAGGCACCAGGCACAATGGGCAGGGTGGGTTCGTCTCCGCATCGGCACCCCACCGCGATTATCCCGTCCCAGCAGCCGACAGCAGCCATCCGGTGCAGGCATGGCCGGGTCTCCTCAATGGGCACCAGGCCTCAGCTAGGCCCCGTTCTCAAGGTGGAAGAGTAGGGCATCATCCACTCCAAGCTGCACTGACACAGCCCCGTCTTCACCATGATCAGGTGAAGTGCAGTAGGATGGGCAGGAGAATGCAGGATTCCTAATAAGCTGGCTGCAGAGCTCCTTAAAACGAGTCCGCTGGACCGCCATCTTGGACACATCCCCGTGGCCAAACATCAACCATTTATTTACACTAACTATATACATGCATTTCCACAGATCACAGCTGGGACGTGTCAAGAACAAGCCGAAGGAGCTACTGACAGTGAGGTGGTCATTGAGGTCACAAGACCACCATCCCCTCAACCCATCAACCCAACTCCAACTGGCAAGAGAGCCACCATCTCACCACTGGCAGAGTTTGAGGACAATGATGAGGGACAGTCGCAGAGCAGGTGCCCCACAACATCCGAGACCAGGACACAGCGAAAGCGCAGAGGCCAAACCTCAGTAGTCCATCCAGAGACTGTGTCAGATGACATGTCGGATGCACATCCTGTGTATAGTGCCCTAGAGAGGTCAATAATCTCCACTTAGTGCCTGCTGACAAAGCAGATATACACTGCCAGTAGGCAACTGCAACACATGTCTAAGTCACTTCAGAATATGGAGAATGGGCAGGAATGGTGGTTAGCAGCAATGGAACTGGAGCACTGTGTGCAGAGACAGAAGCAAAGGCAGCCCCTGGCAAGGTCAGATACATTAATCTGTTCCATCAACTGGCTGGCAGTCACAACAACAATGCTGACAAAACAGACTGTGAGTATGCAGACTGACATGGTGCACTGCTGTCAGGATATTGCACGTGAGCTAGTGCAAGTCACCACAGCACTAGAGAACATCCAGATCCAGAACCTTTGAATCCCCAACATCCTATCCCCATCTGAGAGCAAAGAAGGCTCTAGTCTCAGTGGCATATCCCTTCAGGCAGCATGCAGTACTAGGCGTTCACGCCGTCAGATGTCTGGCAATGATATGTCCACAGTCCCACAACCCAGTGTTGCAGACAAAGCACCAAACACCAGAGGCTGTAAAAAGGGAATCTCTATACACTCAGTGTAATTGGTTGCCTTTGTTTTGTTTGCCATTTTTAACTTTGTTGTTATTTTTTAAACAATGTACAGGGCCGGACTGGCTACCGGGTGTTTTGGTGTGCTGCCAAGCTGGGGGCTGATTTCGTTGATGGGGACCTGCGTGTGCTTAAAACAATTTGTTTTGTTTTGCTTTGTTTATTTAGAAGCACACGCAGGTCCCAATCAACGAAATCAGCCCCCACCGCAGTGAAATCAGCCCCCAGCTCGGCAGCACACCAAAACGCCCTGACAGTGTAACATCCAAAAGGATGCAGTTGATGCTTGCTTGCAACAATGTTGTAACCACTTGAATAAAAGGTGGTAACTCAGTTATGCACCAAGCATTGCCCTCATCTGTGATGCCCCATTTTTAGGATGTTTGAAAATCTCTTACCTCAGAAATAGTTGTTGTTTATCTCTGGGCATTGTGCACGTTCCTCTGCTGCATGTGTATCCTTCTGCTGCACCTGTAGTGGGGGTAATTCATCACCAGAATCAGACTCAGGCTCTATGGAGATGTCGTACAGACCCTTCCACATTGTGATATTGTGCAGTATGGCCCATGTGGTGATGATCTCACAGCATGTATCAGGTCTGTACAGTAGTGCCCCACGGTCTTATTGAGGCAGTGAAACTAGGACTTCAGGATCCCAAATTTCTTCTCTATGATGGAGCCTGTTGCCCTGTGTGCCCTGTTGTACTGCCTTTCACTTCTTGTCCTTGGAGTCAGGTATGATGTGAGTATTCAGGGATATAAGGCATATGCACTGTCACCATAG